>NC_042969.1:16793645-17033645 GCF_901001165.1 Salmo trutta | reverse complement strand
AAACAGAGAAAAGAGGGGAGGGGTGAAGGTGTAAAGATGTAGAGGGGGAGAAAGAGGAGGGGAGGGGTGAAGGTGTAAAGATGTAGAGGGGGAGAGAGAGGAGGGGAGGGGTGAAGGTGTAAACATGTAGAGGGGGAGAGAGAGGAGGGGAGGGGTGAAGGTGTAAACATGTAGAGGGGGAAAGAGAGGAGGGGAGGGGTGAAGGTGTAAAGATGTAGAGGGGGAGAGAGAGGAGGGGAGGGGTGAAGGTGTAAACATGTAGAGGGGGAGAGAGAGGAGGGGAGGGGTGAAGGTGTAAACATGTAGAGGGGGAGAGAGAGGAGGGGAGGGGTGAAGGTGTAAACATGTAGAGGGGGAGAGAGAGGAGGGGGGAAGGTGTAAACATGTAGAGGGGGAGAGAGAGGAGGGGTGAAGGTGTAAAGATGTAGAGGGGGAGAGAGGGGAGAGAGGGGAGGGGTGAAGGTGTAAACATGTAGAGGGGGAGAGAGAGGAGGGGAGGGGTGAAGGTGTAAAGATGTAGAGGGGGAGAGAGAGGAGGGGAAGGGTGAAGGTGTAAACATGTAGAGGGGGAGAGAGAGGAGGGGAGGGGTGAAGGTGTAAACATGTAGAGGGGGAAAGAGAGGAGGGGAGGGGTGAAGGTGTAAACATGTAGAGGGGGAGAGAGAGGAGGGGAGGGGTGAAGGTGTAAACATGTAGAGGGGGAGAGAGAGGAGGGGTGAAGGTGTAAACATGTAGAGGGGGAGAGAGAGGAGGGGAGGGGTGAAGGTGTAAAGATGTAGAGGGGGAGAGAGAGGAGGGGAAGAGTGAAGGTGTAAACATGTAGAGGGGGAGAGAGAGGAGGGGAAGGGTGAAGGTGTAAAGATGTAGAGGGGGAGAGAGAGGAGGGGAGGGGTGCAGGTGTAAACATGTAGAGGGGGAGAGAGAGGAGGGGAGGGGTGAAGGTGTAAACATGTAGAGGGGGAGAGAGAGGAGGGGTGAAGGTGTAAACATGTAGAGGGGGAGAGAGAGGAGGGGAGGGGTGAAGGTGTAAACATGTAGAGGGGGAGAGAGAGGAGGGGAGGGGTGAAGGTGTAAACATGTAGAGGGGAGAGAGAGGAGGGGTGAAGGTGTAAACATGTAGAGGGGGAGAGAGAGGAGGGGTGAAGGTGTAACATGTAGAGGGGGAGAGAGAGGAGGGGTGAAGGTGTAAACATGTAGAGGGGGAGAGAGAGGAGGGGTGAAGGTGTAAACATGTAGAGGGGGAGAGAGAGGAGGGGTGAAGGTGTAAACATGTAGAGGGGGAGAGAGAGGAGGGGTGAAGGTGTAAACATGTAGAGGGGGAGAGAGAGGAGGGGAGGGGTGAAGGTGTAAACATGTAGAGGGGGAGAGAGAGGAGGGGAGGGGTGAAGGTGTAAACATGTAGAGGGGGAGAGAGAGGAGGGGAGGGGTGAAGGTGTAAACATGTAGAGGGGGAAAGAGAGGAGGGGAGGGGTGAAGGTGTAAACATGTAGAGGGGGAGAGAGAGGAGGGGTGAAGGTGTAAACATGTAGAGGGGGAGAGAGAGGAGGGGTGAAGGTGTAAACATGTAGAGGGGGAGAGAGAGGAGGGGTGAAGGTGTAAACATGTAGAGGGGGAGAGAGGAACAGGGAGAAAGAAGAGTATTGATTTCTTGTGACCCCTTTGTTGACTAAGGTCATGTAGGAACCGTTTTAGGGATTTATTTTTTAAACAGGCACACGCACTCTCTAAAGCCATGGAGTCAGGGCAGTGTTATTACAAGAGAGAAGGACTATATTACACACTTAAACAGCTTCACAATGGAATGACACATACCACACACTTACACTGAACCACACACCACACACTCGCACCACACCATACACTCACACCACACCACAACCTCACACCACAACCTCACACCACAACCTCACACCACACCACAACCTCACACCACAACCTCACACCACACCACAACCTCACACCACACCACAACCTCACACCAAATACTCACACAAAACACTCTTAAAAACAAAACCATCCCTCCTGCAGTGTCTGCTAGTCGACTCTTCTTCTTCTTCTGTTAACCTTGCTCTGTGTTGGGCTGTCCTTATGTCTGCTTGGATCTTTTTTTACAAGCCCCATTTGTGGTCACCAGTCTCTTGTAAACAGACTTATCTGACAACCAGCCATCTGCTCACCCAAATGTATGTCTGTCGCTCTTTCTGTTCTCGCTTTGACATCTGTCTGTCATTTATCTGTTAGTTTAATGTAGGCTATATCTGTTGCTCTGTCTGACTGTCTAGCTGTCTGCCTGTCAGTCAGACAGTGGCTCTAACATCTGTCTGTCGTCTGTCTGTCTGTCTGTCTGTCTGTCTGTCTGTCTGTCTGTCTGTCTGTCTGTCTGTCTGTCTGTCTGTCTGTCTGTCTGTCTGTCTGTCTGTCTCTGTCCCTCTGTCTATCTGTCTGTGGCTCTAACGTCTGTCTGTCCCTCTGTCTGTCCCTTCACAAGCCCAGCTTGTAGTGGAGGCTGACACCTTTGGTAGCCAGGTGAGAATCCGCGGCAAAGAGACCAACTTCTACCTGTGCATGAACCGCCGCGGCAAGCTGGTGGGAAAGGTGAGACCTAATCTGATCTCTCATGTTCTCAAACAGTTACAGCATCATAGGCTTATGGCATGAATCACAACAACATACTGAAAAAGTACTGTTTTGAAGCATTCCTGAGCATTCCTTTAAGTTTAGATTTAATAAATTCCATGGATTGCTGACCTACTTCTCTTTTCTCCTCCTGTGTGCCTGTGTGTGGTCGTTTCTCTGTTCTCTCAGAAGGCCAGTAATAAAAGTGAAGACTGCGTGTTTGTAGAAAAGGTTCTGGAGAACCACTACACCGCACTAATGTCAGCGCGATACGCCGGCTGGTACGTGGGCTTCACCAAGCGGGGGCGCCCTCGCCGCGGCCCCCACACACTGCCCAACCAGCAGGACGTCCACTTTATGAAGCGCTTCCCACCCGGGGAGTACCCCGAAACCACGCCCTTCCGCTTCACAACGGTCAACAAGAGGAGTAAGAGGGTCCGTGCCCCCGGGACCCGCTAGCAGCTAACACTAACGGCTACCATCCATCTACTGCCCATTGCCGCCTGTACCTGCTTATCCACTAACCGCTAATGGGATAACATTGACCTTTCCTCTGGACTTTAATACATGCTAAGTGGCTAATTAGCGCCATTGGACCCGGCTAACATCCACTGCACCTGTTCCTGAAGCTAATCTATAATGGACCAGTGCTACACAAACACTCCTTACCACCTGACCCCACCTACTGGGACAACATGTACTCCAGACCCTGGCTGGTAGACCTACTAACTGGGCTAGTACCACAGTACACCCGCTAACTTGACACTTGTCACTGCCCCAGGCGTCACTATTTCTGTCCATTGACTGAAGGCCACTATTAATAACTTCATTTGTATAGCGCTTTTCAATACAAGTAAGAAAGTGCTTCACATCATAAAATAATCAAATGAAAGTACTAACAAAATAGAACAAGCCTATAGCCCTGCTACTAGCCCGTCGACCTGGCCCACTCCACTACGAGGCCCAGAAGCTATAAGGACCCTGGAAGGTAGCTAAACTGATGCCCAGGCTTTCCACCTTATGTAGACCTCGTTTCCCTCCAACCCCCAAGCTTGAACAGAACGGTGCTATTGCACTGTCTCTTAGCAGCGGTAGGTTAAGCTCTGCTTTAGAACAAACATACGAAAACTGGTCACTTGGCTGGTTTTGCACGCATCTCTGCGTTAAGGTAAACGTGATTGCTCTGATAAAACAAGAACGACTTCAGTGTGTTTAAAGTCCTTAAACTCCTTTTGAAGGTTAAAATGTAGTTAAGCTAGCGACACTGCGATAGCCCCAACCTTTCTCACAGGCTTGGACCAGAGCAGCTATCCAAAACTGTCCAGGACTGGATGATCGCCATTGATGGACCGAAAGACAGAGAGACAAGAGACGGACAGACTGACAGAGAGGGGGACAGAGGCACCATGAGAGAAACGGTAGAGCAACAGGTGGACAAACAGGAAAAAGGAAGAGGAACACAGGAAGTCAGTGGAGTGGGGATCAAGCCACAGAACAGGCCAGAATGGCACCGTGGTGGAATAAATGGAATGGATGGACTGCTTTGGACGCACTTCTCTCTGTCTCACCCCCCTGGCGAGGAGAATCTGTGTGAATGAATGTATGTACATTGTGTGAGTGTATGTGTCAGTGTAAGGGCACCAAAGACCATTTGTGAAGCTGTTTGAGGGGAATCTGCAGAAATTAGCCCTGTATAACCTCCTCCAACGACTCACTGAAGGGACTGAAGCTTTAAGAACCAGAATGTACAAACCAAGCTGCACCAAAAATAAACAAACTTTAACGACCACCAAAGACAAGTGGAGATCAGCGACATATCAACTCCCCAAGTCCCACCCCCAGGACAGAATTCCCTCTTCTTATAGGACCAGAGGGTGATGACGGGTGCATGGGGGGAGGGTGCCTTCTCTTCATATTAGCGTTGCTATAGAAACGACCCAGGGGATGACGCTCCTGTGCGATACCATGGATACAGAATGCTGCTACCAGGACATTCAGTAAAGCACCAAAGTCTCATACACAAAATATTAAAGGGAACAATTTATTAAAAGTTATATATATAAAGATGAAAAAAATAACGAAATAAGCAATCTTACTATGATTGTCACTATAATTGTTATTATTATAAAATTATTTCATTTATTTATTTCAGCTCTGTTTGCAGGTCTTTCTAAAGTCAGTAAACGTTACAGAAACATGTCTCCTGTGTCGTAGACCATCTTTACACAGGTAAACAACCCTTCAATATCATCATCATCATCATAGAACATAAGGCTTCCACGAGAGAGTGCGACTGCTGCTGATCTTCTGCCATTTTGGGGAGTCTTTTCCATGACAGGTCACAGTCCTTCATCTCCTTTTCCACAGTTCTTCCCCAGGTTTCCGTTGGGCTGCTATGCTTCCTTTCTTGGAAATTGTGGGTCTTGTACTGTACTCATATCCATGACTACTGATCTTTGTGGAAAATAACTGATAGGGTAGGCTTCTGCAAAGTGGTAGTATCCTATTTGTCATTCTACCTCTCAACCCACTGACATGGGCCTATACGCCTGACACCAACCATCCCTCTTAACCACCACACAACCCTCAACCACCATCCCAACACAAAATTCTACCATGGCATTTCCATATGATTGAGTCCAGTCACAATAAATATATACTTGACTTAATCCTCTTGGCCCCATTGGGAGTGTAGGGTGTCCACAATGGCACTCCACCTCACTCTCGTCTGTCAAGCTTTTCATTTGCATCTTGCCAAGAGATCCATGATTTACTACGTTCTTGTAGAGTGGAGCAGTTGCTTTTTGGCCATACCTGCTTTTATAACTAGTCCTCCTTTTCCTTCATCTGCAAAAACAGGACAGGTGGAACTAAGCAATATGGTGGATGCCTACTGGCCAGCTAATTACACCTGTTCTTTCATATCTGAGCCGATGAAGAAAAGGAATAAAGGAAAGGGAGCAATCAACTTTGGACTATTGAGATGCAGCCCTTCTCTTACACACTCCCCCATCCCGCACCCCTCTGTCGGGAGGTCATTGAAGAAACATCCCTGCCAAGTGACCCAATCACGTCGGCAGATACAAACAGCTGACTCAGGGGGGGAAAGGGCTGTACCCGAGGATTCCGAGGAAGGAGCAGCAGAGGAAGGAATCTGAATAGTGGGGGGATTCTGGAAAGTCGCTGCAGTTCAACTTGGAATTATGGGAATATTCCACAGAGCCATTCCAGACTGGAAGGTGTATGGTAATCATGTTGGGGAAAGAATGCCAAATATGTGCGTGTGAACAGAGCAGTGACCTGAGAGCTGCAGAAATGGCCACAATCCCACAGACCCAGAGGAAGCACACACACCCATACTCTTAACAGTCTCACCCACGTCCACACCACCCCACACACACCCATACTCTTAACAGTCTCACCCACGTCCACACACATCCAGACAACAGCAGTAATTCTACCTCAGTGCTACACTAAACACAGTATCATATCCCACAACAGGAACCCTCTGCTTTTCACACACACACACTCTCCACAAGACTTCCAATAACAAGTTGAATCCACCCATCCGATGGTGAAGGATAACAGCTACCGGTATGGAGCCAGTTTCTACACTACATATGCTCCCTAACTTTACCCAGAGTCTCAGCTACCCCAATCATGAATAGGAGAAGGTATGTGTCCCAAATGGATCCCTATATTAAATGCACTACTTTTGACCAGTGTCATTTGGGACAGAGCCAAGCTCTGCAGGTTGTAGTTTGAACTCTGGCATTTGAAATTACAGTACATCCTGGAACAAGATCATTATCCCAGCAGCCACTGCAGGTTCCACATCTATCAAAACTGTACTCCCATCTCCAGTACTGTTGCTAAGGGAAACCACATTTTTGTGAATAAGGAAAATGACAGGTTTCCTACAGGGTTCGTTCTCCTGTTCATAAGAGTGGGTAGTGTATTAGAACCAGTTGTAATCGATAAGGGGAGTAACTACATGGTTAAGACTAGTGTTTCAGCATGACACGCTCATCAGTGATAAACTGGGGTTAGAGCACCACCTCCTGGCAAAGTTCAGAAGAGCAGACATTCATAACTATCTGCAAGTTGAAATGGTCATTAAGGACACAGACTAACATCTGGGTACTCTCACTGATGTCACACACTCTAGTCGGCTCAACGCACCCCCAATGCCAAGTACTTTATTCACAACGTCTTTAAAAAAAATCATTTTAATATACAACACATTTGTTTGACAAGACAACTCAGTTCACAGCTGAACTGAGCCCAGAGTTCCAGATTCTCTCATAACTAAAGCAAGCACAGATGATCAGAGAGATGGAGAGGAAATGTGACAATAGAACAGTGAATGAGAAAGTGAACTACAATGCTTAGTATGATTTTAATAAGAACAAAATGTTGTCAAATAAAAATACAAAATAATAAAAAAACAGTAAGAATGTAAGAGTCAAAAAAAAAAAAGGTTGCCAGGACGCTGTATCCCCAGCAACCACAACATGCACGTCTGTTTCCATGGCGACAAGCCCAGTCTCTTCACCGCATTTCCCAAGTCTCCACGCACACCATACACACGCGTGCGAGCGCGCACACACACACACACACACACACACACACACTTGAGTGTGTGTCCCGAACAAGTGTTCATTCCAGGCAGAAGAAGCGAAAGAACCAGGAGAGATGGAGTGAGGTCTATCCCTCCCTCCCTGCTTTACTCACTCCATCTCTCATCCACCTTCTCTCGGAGCTGAGTTCAAGAGTCTCTCTCTCCCACTCTGCAGCGCCAAGGTCATTCTCTGGCCATCCGTGTGTGTCTAGGGTTGGGAACTGAAGAACTGGAGCTTAAGGTAGGACTTCTGAAGGGAAGGGATTTACTAAGGTAAGGAGTAAGATATGTCTAGTCCACTGTTGGCGGGTTACTGTAGATAGGGGAACATAAGCCAGTGATAGAATATGAACGTGCAGGTGTGTGTGTGTGTGCATTCTACAGTGGGAAACGTTGCAGTGTGTATGTGTTTCAGGGGTGTGGTGGGAGAGTCCTTGTCAGAACAGGGGTACTGACAAAAGGATGAGGAAGAAGACGAGTTGAGCGCCTCTGCAACACACACTCCATCAGCCAATCAGATATCAGCTCCTCCAGGACTCGCTGCAGTGGATGGCGCCACCTAAAGGACGGAGACAGATCAGCAACTACAAGCCAGAGTTTCAGCGTGTGTGTGTGTGTTTTTTTTACCTGCTATCTGGAGATATAGGTGTAGGTTCGTGAGGGGGACCGGCCCTCTGACTGGCCATTGGTCGACACATTCAAGAAGTCCCAGATGAGGATGGTGTCGTCATGGGAACTGCTGATGATCTGGAACTCGTCGAACTGCAGCCGGAACACACGTCCCGAGTGCTCCTGAAAACAGACGCATTTATTAGCATGACAATCACCTCAAACACCTTGACAGAGTCACACACACAGAAACTCACCACCAGGGTGCGCAGGCACAAGGTGCTGGCTGGGGCTCGTGGATCCAGAGCAGCTTGCAGATCCCACACCTTTATCTTACTGCAGAGAGAAGAGACAAGGTCAGACCAGCAGTGTGTGTGTGTGTGTTTTTGTTGGAAGACAACGATCAATTAGTAAACTGTTTTACTGTGTGTGTGTGTGTGTGTGTGTGTGTGTGTGTGTGTGTGTGTCTCACCCGTCGTAGGCACCACTGACGATCCTCTTGTTGTCGAAGCGAATGCAGCGGACCAGTTCCTCATGACCCTCCAACACCCGCAAACACGCTCCACACTCAATATCCCATAACCTGGAGCCCACACATTGACATTACAGTTCATCAGGGTTCATACAGTCAAATTCAAGTACTTCTTCCTCACACTAATATTTATTTTCAAGGACCATCAATTTGTAATAGTTGATATTACGCAATTGTTTCTAGTCGCCACCAGAATGGCAGTCTTTCAACCTCATTTTTAACAAAAACAAACTTTGTATTCATTACTACTTAAAAGTTCTAGTCAATAATACATTGTTGTTTCACTACATAGATGAGTGGTAAGTCAGTACTGATGATGTAATTAGAGTAGTGGTGAGCAGAGTTTTGGGACTCTGGTGAACACACATTTCCTATTTCACATGACTCAACCATTCCAGCTTAATGACTGTTTATTGGGCCTTTGGGAAGCTACTACTTAATAGCTACGAAAAAGCACCTTGCTTCTGACTGGCTGCTTTAGTGTCTCCGGTCAGGTGGGCTGGGTGAGGAAAACTGCACGTGAACGGCCACCAGAATGGCAGGAGCACGCCTGCTGCTTGATAAAGCAGAATATGGCGGGCGTCCAGTGAATGAGGCGATTAGCAAAACAAATCTGGAGGTTGAAGGGAAAAAGTCTCAATGTAGAACTGGCACCAGCACAAGATACAGAATTGTGGCCCTCCAGGGATCATGTGGCCCTCCAGGGATCATGTGAGGGATCATGTGGCCCTCCAGGGATCATGTGAGGGATCATGTGGCCCTCCAGGGATCATGTGAGGGATCATGTGGCCCTCCAGGGATCATGTGGCCCTCCAGGGATCATGTGGCCCTCCAGGGATCATGTGGGGGATCATGTGGCCCTCCAGGGATCATGTGGGGGATCATGTGGCCCTCCAGGGATCATGAGGGATCATGTGGCCCTCCAGGGATCATGTGGGGGATCATGTGGCCCTCCAGGGATCATGAGGGATCATGTGGCCCTCCAGGGATCATGTGGCCCTCCAGGGATCATGAGGGATCATGTGGCCCTCCAGGGATCATGAGGGATCATGTGGCCCTCCAGGGATCATGAGGGATCATGTGGCCCTCCAGGGATCATGAGGGATCATGTGGCCCTCCAGGGATCATGAGGGATCATGTGGCCCTCCAGGGATCATGAGGGATCATGTGGCCCTCCAGGGATCATGAGGGATCATGTGGCCCTCCAGGGATCATGAAGGATCATGTGGCCCTCCAGGGATCATGAAGGATCATGTGGGGGATCATGTGGGGGATCATGTGGCCCTCCAAAGTCTGACTCATTTTTTACACCTTACAGTGTGGGTTGGTTGGGTCCAGTGATGTAGTGGTAAAAAGGTGAGTAAACTATACTAAACGAATATATAAACATTTAAAGAGTGTTGGTCCATGTTTCATGAGCTGAAATAAAACATCCTAGACCTTTTACATGCGCACAAAAGGTAGGATTGAATCTACATTTGACCAGCATTTTAGCTATGGATGTAACGTTTGGCAGCGCCTAATGAATCAGTTCTGTACCTGCCTGGCAGCGTGGGTGGAATGAGCGAGCTCGCCTGGAAACCAGAATGCGAAACATTTGAGGAAATAAAACTGCATAGTCTGCCTGGAAATTAATTTGCAAAACCAATACATTACTCTAACATATTTGATCATTATCTGTTCTTCTCAAGTACCAACTTGAGAAAACGTCAGATTTTCATGGTATTCCAGTACCTGGATTTAAGAACTTCCAAGCACCTTGTGCGAACCCTGTCTCATGACCGACAACATTTTACTCAGACACACATCCCACTACACCTCGTAAACCTAGTAGAAAACTCTCCCCTACCGTATGGTGTTGTCTGAGGAGCCGCTGACCACTAGTCTGTCTCTGTACTGCAGGCAGGCGATGCCTCGCTTGTGTCCGTTTAGTGTGCGCACAAACTCACACGTACTGGTGCTCCACACCTGCAGGGGGCAGCAGAGACACTCCGATATGATGCCCCGCATCAATATGAAAATGAAACACCAAAATCCACCACTGTAGAGACATTGAAATACTCAATATGCACAAACATACACAGAAGCCCCATATTCTATATACCAAGACTGATCTAATCCCACCGTTCTCCCACACGCCCCTCACACCTTGATGGTGCGGTCTCCAGACGCCGACACAATGTATTTGTCGTCGAAGTCGACCACGTTGACGGCGGCGCGGTGCCCCACGAGGACCCGCCGGAGGCTGATGTCGGTGGGCGAGGCCATGTCCCACACGGCGATGGAGCGGTCCTTGGAACACGTCACCATCAGACCGTTACAGAAGCGCAGGTGGAGCACCGCCTCGTTGTGGTGGATCAGAGTGTTGAGTACTTCACCTGACGTCACGTCCCACACCCTGCACGGACGGGGGAGGAGAGAGAGAGAAGGGCAAGAGAGATGGAGAGAGGGGTATGATAGGGAGAGGAAAGAGGGAAAGAGATGGCGAGAGAGCGAAAGAGACTTATTAGTGAAAGCAACGCAAACAGAGTGATACATTGGGCCGAGTCCCAGTCAACACACACACGGGACCAGCCGTCAAGAACGTTTTTATTGAGTTCCACTGCTCGCCAGGGAGAGGGGATCAAACACTCACTCAGAACACACACTGGAAACAAGTGCCCGTCAAGCCGTTGCTAAGGAAGTGAAGTCACATTTTCCTTGGATACCTCTAAGGGAGAGTGAAGTAATGAGTGTGTGAAGGTTGAGTGTCTGTACGCAGCAGGCACTGCAATGTGTTGGCACACAGTCTTGCCTCATGTTGGGCATTGTGAAAATGTTAGCTAACCATTTTGACATTCACTGAACAGTCCGTCAGAATTATTACATTGTCAAAGATAGACCGACCCTGGAGGGTGGCGACCGTTGACCATTTAGACCGACCCTGGAGGGTGGCGACCGTTGACCATTTAGACCGACCCTGGAGGGTGGCGACCGTTGACCATTTAGACCGACCCTGGAGGGTGGCGACCGTTGACCATTTAGACCGACCCTGGAGGGTGGCGACCGTTGACCATTTAGACCGACCCTGGAGGGTGGCGACCGTTGACCATTTAGACCGACCCTGGAGGGTGGCGACTGTTGACCATTAAATTGAGCTCTCTTCTGGCAATGCCTACAATCAGTGTGTCTACAGACAACTGCACAGACTGTATTAAGTGTGGTAGAGAGAGACTGGCATTCACAGATGGTGGACAGCGCAGTGTAACACGCCAACTATAAATACATGAGGAAGGTTTCCTAGACGTCTAGTGAAACCTCAAGGCAGAGTGCAACCAGAAGTCTCTCCATGTTTGGCTCCTCAGAGGGCTGGCTAGTGTGACAGTTGAAACTAACCGTGACTCAGTGTGACCGCGTCCCAAATGGTACGCTATTCCCTACATAGTGCATTACTTTAGACCAGATCCTTACGGGCCCTGGTCAAAAGCAATGCACTTCATCGGGAATAAGCTGCCATTTGGGACAGTGGTTGAAGACAGATCACAGACGGCTAAGGGGGTCAAGCAGAGCGATGTGGAGACGGATGCACCCGACAGTTGGTTATCCTTACTTTAGTCACGTTTCTAGGATGCTAATGTAGGGATTCTGTGTGGATTTCCATGGAGCTGACAGTGAAGTAGTCCTATATCACAGTTAGGTGTGGAGGTATCATATAGGTGTCCCAAAATGCCACTGTAGTCTCCATATACAGTAGTGAACTACTTTTGACCAGAAACCTAAACCTACGGGTCCTGGTCAAAACTAGTGCACTACGGAGTGAATAGGTGCCATTTGGACGAACCTAAGTGTGCGTGTATAATGACGGCTGGGTCATACCTGACAGTGGAGTCGGAGGAGCCAGTGACTATGACCCTCTCATCATACTGCAGACACAGCACAGAGCCTGTATGACCTGTCAGAATCTTCAGACACTCCAGAGACTGCTTGTCCCAGATCTACACACACACACACACACACACACACAGACAGACACAGAGCAGGAGATCTGGGTCAGGGTAAGAATGAGCTGGTCTCAGAGTATTGACCATGCTCCATTTCCCTGCAGTGTGGAGGCATCTCTTTGTACTGGAGCTCTGGAGTTGGGCAGGCTAGCCCTTTCCTGGGTACCTCACACCCCCCCCCCCCCCCTCTAAAACAATAAGACAAATCCTCACGCCCCTCCCTTTCTCCCTCCAGGACAGATGAGTGGAACAATTACTCCTTTCATATATTAATTCACATCTGTTCTCGGAGAAAGACAAGCTGCTGTTTCACTTCAAAGGTAGTCTAATACCATGATGATTCATCCATCTTGTCCTGTCAAAAAGATAGGCACAGTCACTCACACACACCTTTATGGAGTTGTCTCTAAGGCCACTGATGATCTTATCGTCGTCGTACTGGAGGCAGTAGACTCCTTTACTGTTCTCTGACCGACACTGGATCCTCTGTAGGTTGTGTCTGCCACACCGCCAGTTAGCCTCGATAGTCTAGAGAGAGACAGAAGGGGGGAGAGAGAAGGGGGGAGAGAGAAGGGGGGAGAGAGAAGGGGGGAGAGAAGGGGGAAGCAGAGACAGGGTGGAGAGGGGAGGTTCACAGGGAGTGGGAAGAGAGAGAAGGGATACACAAGAAGACAACAGGGCAGGTAGAGAAGAGAGAGAAAGGAGTGAATATGTGAGTGAGGAAAAACAAGAGATGAGACTGATGGGGAGAACAACAAGGTGAGAGAGGAAAATCTCTCTTTTCCATCAAGATGAATCAGCCTTTTCATCAAGGTCTATAGGTACACAACACGCTTCCCAAATGGCATTCCCTCTAGAGTACACTACTTTACACCAGAGCCCTATGAAACCAAAAAGGGCTAGGGTTTGTTTGTGACAAGCTACAGTCTTACCTCTATGTCCTGGATGATCTTGGGGTAGAGCGAGTGATAGTAGGAGTTGGGCGGGACTTCTGTTGTTCGGTTCTTGAACAGATACTTCTCCCTTAGATGACGGACAGAACAATAAACCAATGAGAACTCAAATTTCAGAATTCAAAAGTAGTCAGGTGAAATTGTTTCAGTGTACACGCGCTCACCACTGGTGCCTCTCTGACAGGCCTTTCCAGAGGGGGTCTGTGCGGACCATGCGTTCTATGAGTTTCTTCCAGAGCATACCCTCCGAGATCACCCTCTGCCACTCCTTACACACCAGCTCTGCCGAGCACAGAGACTGCGCGTCCAGGAACGACAGGATGCTCTCTGCTATGTGGTCCAGGCCCTGGGCTAGAGGGAGAAACACAGAGGGAGAAAGAGGGTGCAAGTGTGAGTCAGTGTGTGAGAAGATCAATGCGTGTGGATGAGTGTGTGAGAGTTCAGAAGTCAGTGGTGTGTGTGTGTGTGTAAGGATTCAAAGTTGGTTGGAGAATCTGAACGTGTGTGTGTGTGTTACCTGGCAGTGCTGTGATGAAGTCACGTTGAAGCATGGGTTTGAGGTAGGAGTTGATGTGGCCGTGTTGGTAGTGGCACATATGGGAGATGAGGTGTTCTACAAACTCCACCTGGTCAGTCTCAGACCACTGGTCAAACAGGGCGATGCACTGCTCCTTCTCCTTCTCCTTGTCACAGTTCCCCTCTGACGGACGCTTACGAGAGCCTGTCATTACAGGACCATTACTAAGCTGACAGGGAGAGGACAGAAGGGTTACTCACACACACGGGATGTAATGACTCCCTGATACACATCGCTCCCCGATTCAAATGTTTAAAACAAGTGCATTGGTAAGCGGACCCCAAACCAATCCAAATGTAGCATCCATCGGTCAGAAAATCAATTCCAATTTAAGGAATTGCCGGTTCACATTTGTTGTTCCTCGTTTTACATTCTTTCTACTTTCTGAAAATACCTCATCTTGTGACAACTGATGTGTCCTCTCCTTCAGTGTAGCACTGCATGTAACTGTGTTGACAGTCAGTTATCTGCAAGCTAAACAACCCCAGTGAATATCAGTAGCCTAGTCAAACTGAGCACCGCTTCGCACGCTGACCAACGCGAGGTAGACGACATGCTCCAGATCTTACACATCTGCACCTGACAGCGGTAGCGGGCCGGTAGATGCCTAATCTGACAGCGGTAGCGGGCCGGTAGATGCCTAATCTGACAGCGGTAGCGGGCCGGTAGATGCCTAATCTGACAGCGGTAGCGGGCCGGTAGATGCCTAATCTGACAGCGGTAGCGGGCCGGTAGATGCCTAATCTAACAGCGGTAGCGGGCCGGTAGATGCCTAATCTGACAGCGGTAGCGGGCCGGTAGATGCCTAATCTGACAGCGGTAGCGGGCCGGTAGATGCCTAATCTGACAGCGGTAGCGGGCCGGTAGATGCCTAATCTGACAGCGGTAGCGGGCCGGTAGATGCCTAATCTGACAGTGGTAGCGGGCCGGTAGATGCCTAATCTGACAGCGGTAGCGGGTAGGTAGATGCCTAATCTGACAGCGGTAGCGGGTAGGTAGATGCCTAATCTGACAGCGGTAGCGGGTAGGTAGATGCCTAATCTGACAGCGGTAGTGGGTTGGTAGATGGCTCTGATCAGCTGCCTACATAGTTCACAGCAGGGGTATTCAACTCTTAACCTACGAGGTTCGGAGGCTGCTGGTTTTATGTTCTACCTGATAATTGCACCCAACTGGTGTCAAGTCTAAATCAGTCCCTGATTGAGGGGAACAATGGGAAAAAAAACAGTGGAACCGGCTTTGAGGTCCAGAGTTGCGTTTGAGGGGTATACACCATAGACACAAAAGTACATTGACACCTGCTCATCGAACATCTCATTCCAACATCATGGGTGTTAATATGGAGTTGGTCCCCCCTTTGCTGCTACAACAGCCTCCACTCTTCTGGGAAGGCTTTCATCTAGATGTTGGAACAATGCTGCAGGGAATTACTTCCATTCAGCCACAAGAGCATTAGTGAGGTCGGACACTGATGTTTGGCGATTAAGCCTGGCTCACAGTCGGCGTTCCTATTCATACTAAAGGTGTTTGATGGGGTTGAGGTCAGGGTTCTTTGTAGGCCAGTCAAGTTCTTCCACAACAATCTTGACAAACTTTCTGTATGGTTCTCGCTTTGTCCACAGGGCCATTGTCATGCTGAAACAGGAAAGGGCCTTCCCAAACTGTTGCCACAAAGTTGGAAGCACAGAATCGTCTAGAATGTCATTGTATTCTGTAGAACACAGATTTTCCTTCACTGGAACCATGGAAGCAGAACCATGAAAAACAGCCCCAGACCATTATTCCACCTTTACCAAACTTTACAGTTGGCACGTTCTCCTGGCATCTGCCAAACCTAGATTGGACTGCCAGATGGTTTAGCGTGATTCATCACTTCAAAGAAAGTGTTTCCACTGCTCCAGAGTCCAATGGCAGCGAGCTTTACACCACTCCAGCCGACGCTTGGCATTGCGCATGGAGATCTTGGGCTTGTGTGCAGCTGCTTGGCCATGGAAACCTATTTCATGAAGCTCCCGCCGAACAGTTCTTGTGCTGATGTTGCTTTCAGAGGCACTTTGGAACTCGGTAGTGAGTGTTGCAACCGAGGACAGACGATTTTTACACGCTTCAGCACTCGGAAATCCCGTTCTGTGAGCTTGTGTGGCCTAGCACTTCTCGGCTGAGCCGTTGTTGCTCCTAGACGTTTCCACTTCACAATAACAGCACTTACAGTTGACTGGGGCAGTTCAGCAGGGCAGAAATATGACAAACTGACTTGTTGGAAAGGTGGCATCCTATGACGGTGCCACGTTTAATGTCACTGAGCTCTTCAGTAAGGCCATTCTACTGCCTGTGTTTGTCTATGGAGATTGCATGGCTGGGAGCTCGATTTTATACACCCGTCAGTAACGGGTGTGGCTGAAACAGCTGAATCCACAAATTTGAAAAGGGGTGTCCAAATACTTTTGTATAGATAGTGTACATACAGCATAGACAAATCATTTACACACAAAAACACACAGAAGTCAGCTCTGACAGATTCAGCTCAGAGAGGCCCAGCGCATGAGCTCCATCTGCAGGAGATTTTCATTTTCAAACGGAAAATGTATGTTTACACAACAAATACTAACGCATCAAATAGTATCATTCTATAGTCAAACCGAATCGTTTCAAACTAAAACGTATCGTAGACCATGTCTCGACATACGTATCGTTCCTGTATAGTAGACCATGTCTCGACATACGTATCGTTCCTGTATAGTAGACCATGTCTCGACATACGTATCGTTCCTGTATAGTAGACCATGTCTCCACATACGTATCGTTCCTGTATAGTAGACCATGTCTCCACATACGTATCGTTCCTGTATAGTAGACCATGTCTCCACATACGTATCGTTCCTGTATAGTAGACCATGTCTCCACATACGTATCGTTCCTGTATAGTAGACCATGTCTCTACATACGTATCGTTCCTGTATAGTAGACCATGTCTCTACATACGTATCGTTCCTGTATAGTAGACCATGTCTCTACATACGTATCGCTCCTGTATAGTAGACCATGTCTCTACATACGTATCGCTCCTGTATAGTAGACCATGTCTCTACATACATATCCAATCGTCTTGAATAGGAAAGATGCATATCCCTAACACACACATGCACTATGAGTTCCCTTCCCACTAAAATCTCATTTCCCATTGACATAAGTTAGGCGTTTTTCATGGACGATGGATACATTTTATGATTTAATCTCTAAAACAGATGACATAGATGACATGCACTCATAATCCACCTACACACACACACACACACCTTGGTGAGAACTGTGGTTTTCTTTGGGGAGAGGTCGTCTACGTGGTTCTGGGACTCCATCACTGACGTGTTCTGTACGGAGACAACAACAACATGACTGACGTGTTCTGTACGGAGACAACAACAACATGACTGACGTGTTCTGTACGGAGAGACGACGACATGACTGACGTGTTCTGTACGGAGAGACGACGACATGACTGACGTGTTCTGTACGGAAAGACGACGACATGACTGACGTGTTCTGTACGGAGAGACGACGACATGACTGACGTGTTCTGTACGGAGAGACGACGACATGACTGACGTGTTCTGTACGGAGAGACGACGACATGACTGACGTGTTCTGTACGGAGAGACGACGACATGACTGACGTGTTCTGTACGGAGAGACGACGACATGACTGACGTGTTCTGTACGGAGAGACGACGACATGACTGACGTGTTCTGTACGGAGAGACGACGACATGACTGACGTGTTCTGTACGGAGAGACGACGACATGACTGACGTGTTCTGTACGGAGACAACAACAACAACATGACTGACGTGTTCTGTACGGAGACGACGACGACGACATGACTGACGTGTTCTGTACGGAGAGACGACGACGACGACATGACTGACGTGTTCTGTACGGAGAGACGACGACGACGACATGACTGACGTGTTCTGTACGGAGAGACGACGACATGACTGACGTGTTCTGTACGGAGAGACGACGACATGACTGTCGTGTTCTGTACGGAGAGACGACGACATGACTGTCGTGTTCTGTACGGAGAGACGACGACATGACTGACGTGTTCTGTACGGAGAGACGACGACATGACTGACGTGTTCTGTACGGAGAGACGACGACATGACTGACGTGTTCTGTACGGAGAGGAGACGACGACGACATGACTGACGTGTTCTGTACGGAGAGGAGACGACGACGACATGACTGACGTGTTCTGTACGGAGAGGAGACGACGACGACATGACTGACGTGTTCTGTACGGAGAGGAGACGACGACGACATGACTGACGTGTTCTGTACGGAGAGGAGACGACGACGACGACGACATGACTGACGTGTTCTGTACGGAGAGGAGACGACGACATGACTGACGTGTTCTGTACGGAGAGGAGACGACGACATGACTGACGTGTTCTGTACGGAGAGACGACGACATGACTGACGTGTTCTGTACGGAGAGACGACGACATGACTGACGTGTTCTGTACGGAGAGACGACGACATGACTGACGTGTTCTGTACGGAGAGACGACGACAACATGACTGACGTGTTCTGTACGGAGAGACGACGACAACATGACTGACGTGTTCTGTACGGAGAGACGACGACATCATAACTGACGTGTTCTGTACGGAGAGACGACGACGACATGACTGACGTGTTCTGTACGGAGAGACGACGACGACATGACTGTCGTGTTCTGTACGGAGAGACGACGACGACATGACTGTCGTGTTCTGTACGGAGAGACGACGACATGACTGACGTGTTCTGTACGGAGACAACAACAACAACATGACTGACGTGTTCTGTACGGAGAGACGACGACGACGACGACATGACTGACGTGTTCTGTACGGAGAGACGACGACATGACTGACGTGTTCTGTACGGAGAGACGACGACATGACTGTCGTGTTCTGTACGGAGAGACGACGACATGACTGACGTGTTCTGTACGGAGAGGAGACGACGACGACATGACTGACGTGTTCTGTACGGAGAGGAGACGACGACGACATGACTGACGTGTTCTGTACGGAGAGGAGACGACGACGACATGACTGACGTGTTCTGTACGGAGAGGAGACGACGACGACATGACTGACGTGTTCTGTACGGAGAGGAGACGACGACGACATGACTGACGTGTTCTGTACGGAGAGGAGACGACGACGACATGACTGACGTGTTCTGTACGGAGAGGAGACGACGACATGACTGACGTGTTCTGTACGGAGAGGAGACGACATGACTGACGTGTTCTGTACGGAGAGGAGACGACATGACTGACGTGTTCTGTACGGAGAGACGACGACATGACTGACGTGTTCTGTACGGAGAGACGACGACATGACTGACGTGTTCTGTACGGAGAGACGACGACATGACTGACGTGTTCTGTACGGAGAGACGACGACGACGACATGACTGACGTGTTCTGTACGGAGAGACGACGACGACATGACTGTCGTGTTCTGTACGGAGAGACGACGACATGACTGTCGTGTTCTGTACGGAGAGACGACGACATGACTGACGTGTTCTGTACGGAGAGACGACGACATGACTGACGTGTTCTGTACGGAGACAACAACATGACTGACGTGTTCTGTACGGAGAGACGACGACAACATGACTGACGTGTTCTGTACGGAGAGACGACGACAACATGACTGTCGTGTTCTGTACGGAGAGACGACGACATGACTGACGTGTTCTGTACGGAGAGGAGACGACGACGACATGACTGACGTGTTCTGTACGGAGAGGAGACGACGACGACATGACTGACGTGTTCTGTACGGAGAGGAGACGACGACGACATGACTGACGTGTTCTGTACGGAAGAGACGACGACGACATGACTGACGTGTTCTGTACGGAGAGACGACGACATGACTGACGTGTTCTGTACGGAGAGACGACGACATGACTGACGTGTTCTGTACGGAGAGACGACGACATGACTGACGTGTTCTGTACGGAGAGACGACGACATGACTGACGTGTTCTGTACGGAGAGACGACGACATGACTGACGTGTTCTGTACGGAGAGACGACGACATGACTGACGTGTTCTGTACGGAGAGACGACGACATGACTGACGTGTTCTGTACGGAGAGACGACGACATGACTGACGTGTTCTGTACGGAGAGACGACGACATGACTGACGTGTTCTGTACGGAGAGACGACGACATGACTGACGTGTTCTGTACGGAGAGACGACGACATGACTGACGTGTTCTGTACGGAGAGACGACGACATGACTGACGTGTTCTGTACGGAGAGACGACGACAACATGACTGACGTGTTCTGTACGGAGAGACGACGACAACATGACTGACGTGTTCTGTACGGAGAGACGACGACAACATGACTGACGTGTTCTGTACGGAGAGACGACGACAACATGACTGACGTGTTCTGTACGGAGAGACGACGACAACATGACTGACGTGTTCTGTACGGAGAGACGACGACAACATGACTGACGTGTTCTGTACGGAGAGACGACGACATCATGACTGACGTGTTCTGTACGGAGAGACGACGACGACATGACTGACGTGTTCTGTACGGAGAGACGACGACGACATGACTGACGTGTTCTGTACGGAGAGACGACGACGACATGACTGTCGTGTTCTGTACGGAGAGACGACGACATGACTGACGTGTTCTGTACGGAGAGACGACGACATGACTGACGTGTTCTGTACGGAGAGACGACGACATGACTGACGTGTTCTGTACGGAGAGACGACGACATGACTGACGTGTTCTGTACGGAGAGACGACGACATGACTGACGTGTTCTGTACGGAGAGACGACGACATGACTGACGTGTTCTGTACGGAGAGACGACGACATGACTGACGTGTTCTGTACGGAGAGACGACGACATGACTGACGTGTTCTGTACGGAGAGACGACGACATGACTGACGTGTTCTGTACGGAGAGACGACGACATGACTGACGTGTTCTGTACGGAGAGACGACGACATGACTGACGTGTTCTGTACGGAGAGACGACGACATGACTGACGTGTTTTGTACGGAGAGACGACGACATGACTGACGTGTTCTGTACGGAGAGACGACGACAACATGACTGACGTGTTCTGTACGGAGAGACGACGACAACATGACTGACGTGTTCTGTACGGAGAGACGACGACGACGACATGACTGACGTGTTCTGTACGGAGAGACGACGACGACGACATGACTGACGTGTTCTGTACGGAGAGACGACGACGACGACATGACTGACGTGTTCTGTACGGAGAGACGACGACGACGACATGACTGACGTGTTCTGTACGGAGACAACATGACTGACGTGTTCTGTACGGAGAGACGGAGACAACATGACTGACGTGTTCTGTACGGAGAGACGACGACGACATGACTGACGTGTTCTGTACGGAGAGACGACGACGACATGACTGACGTGTTCTGTACGGAGAGACGACGACGACATGACTGACGTGTTCTGTACGGAGAGACGGAGACAACATGACTGACGTGTTCTGTACGGAGAGACGACGACGACATGACTGACGTGTTCTGTACGGAGAGACGACGACGACATGACTGACGTGTTCTGTACGGAGAGACGACGACGACGACATGACTGACGTGTTCTGTACGGAGAGACGACGACGACGACATGACTGACGTGTTCTGTACGGAGAGACGACGACGACATGACTGACGTGTTCTGTACGGAGAGACGACGACGACATGACTGACGTGTTCTGTACGGAGAGACGACGACGACATGACTGACGTGTTCTGTACGGAGAGACGACGACGACATGACTGACGTGTTCTGTACGGAGAGACGACGACGACATGACTGACGTGTTCTGTACGGAGAGACGACGACGACATGACTGACGTGTTCTGTACGGAGAGACGACGACGACATGACTGACGTGTTCTGTACGGAGAGACGACGACGACATGACTGACGTGTTCTGTACGGAGAGACGACGACGACATGACTGACGTGTTCTGTACGGAGAGACGACGACGACATGACTGACGTGTTCTGTACGGAGAGACGACGACGACGACATGACTGACGTGTTCTGTACGGAGAGACGACGACGACGACATGACTGACGTGTTCTGTACGGAGAGACGACGACGACGACATGACTGACGTGTTCTGTACGGAGAGACGACGACGACGACATGACTGACGTGTTCTGTACGGAGAGACGACGACGACGACATGACTGACGTGTTCTGTACGGAGAGACGACGACGACATGACTGACGTGTTCTGTACGGAGAGACGACGACGACATGACTGACGTGTTCTGTACGGAGAGACGACGACGACATGACTGACGTGTTCTGTACGGAGAGACGACGACGACATGACTGACGTGTTCTGTACGGAGAGACGACGACAACATGACTGACGTGTTCTGTACGGAGAGACGACAACATGACTGACGTGTTCTGTACGGAGAGACGACGACATGACTGACGTGTTCTGTACGGAGAGACGACGACAACATGACTGACGTGTTCTGTACGGAGAGACGACGACAACATGACTGACGTGTTCTGTACGGAGAGGAGACGACGACATGACTGACGTGTTCTGTACGGAGAGGAGACGACGACATGACTGACGTGTTCTGTACGGAGAGGAGACGACGACATGACTGACGTGTTCTGTACGGAGAGGAGACGACGACATGACTGACGTGTTCTGTACGGAGAGGAGACGACGACATGACTGACGTGTTCTGTACGGAGAGGAGACGACGACATGACTGACGTGTTCTGTACGGAGAGGAGACGACAACATGACTGACGTGTTCTGTACGGAGAGACGACGACAACATGACTGACTTGTTCTGTACGGAGAAACGACAGTGCAGGTTTATAATATGGCCGTATCCCTTACACACACTTCATCTGAACCAGTCAGACTACCGAGAGCCCTGTCCAGGTGTGTATGGATGTCAGTAGAAGACAACCATAGAAGGTATTTCTTTAGAGGATAGACGTGCTACCTCATCTGCAAAAATGAAACTGATATTGCACTGTATCGTTTTAGACTAGTGGTCACCAACCTTTGAGTCAAGATGTAGGATTCTTATTTTACATGAAGTAAAAAGTTTTTACAGAAAGTAATGCCTATGCAACATTAACCAATTAAAAACAGTTCTGTAGCAATGAGGTTTGTACAGTAAGCTATAGGCCCAATACATTATCACTGCTTGAACGGCCCTGCCAATGTTGTTCTGCTCAGAACATTTTGAAATGTAAAAAGTTAGATCATTTGTTGTGTTACTTGAGGCACAGCTAAGTGAGCATAATAATATATAGATTTTTTTTTTACTGGACCGATGACCTGCATCTGATGGTCAGTCTGAGGGGAGGGAGCAGCAGTTAGGCTGCCTCTCAGTGTCCCTCCGCTGAGAAAAGGGGATACAGTCTTCCAGCTGATGGCGAAACTCAAATTGCACAGCATTATTTCTGTCTCATGCACCAGTTCATGTTACTCCTATGATCAGAAAAAGTGAAATATTCCTTGATATTAAAAAAAAGACAAGGCGCTAATATTAACAATGCAAGCTTATCGGAACACTTTGCTTTACTCATTCATTACAGCTGCAGTGCTGGTTGTAGCGTGAGTGGAAGTAGGGAGAACGTGCATTTTATAGCTTATAAAAGGTGTTGAACAAAGTGTTGACAGTGCTGAATAACTTAAACATGACCTTACAAATAAAAACAGCAGCTCTTTGCTGTATTCATTGAGTCTCGCTCTAGCCATCATTTTAAAAAGTTTGGAAATCTCACAGTATCAACTTTAATGTGTGTTCCGGGCTTCTTTGTACAGGAAACTGTTCAGACATTGTAATCTGAGCTCTCTGATTGGCAAGTGGTAGGCCTATAAGGGCACTTGATATGCGCCCTGGGCCTGCCGGCTAGGCGAGTTCTACCTTCAGATACATAAAATGGATCAAAATGGGAACACTTGGCGTTCCCGGCACAAGGACTGCTAACTCATATATGGTGATCAACTAGGAATGCCTTGGACATCGACCAGCTGATCGTGATCAACTAGGAATGCCTTGGACATCGACCAGCTGATCGTGATCAACTGATTGGTGACCACTGTTTTAAACCAATAGTAACAGGACAGACAGACGGGTACACAGACAGACGGGTACACAGACAAGGTCAGGGCTGATGCAGACACTAGCAGTTCAGTACAAAGCAGACAGACCGGTGGTGTAGAGAGCAGCCTAGGCCATAGGGACAGGCAGCCAGTGACACCCAGGCAAGCATACCACAGAGCCTCACTACGCCTAACAGGCAGGGCGGGGGGGGGGCACCCCCAATCCTACACACCTCCAGGCAACATGCTCTGTTAGCCTCTCCTTATTGTCCACCCCCAGCCAACTCTGCTATTCTGATTCAGATTAACTAAACAACTTTTACCAGGTGAACTTGTGCAATAACCACAGAATGTGGCCTATTTTTTTGTTTAATAAAAATAAAAACATGCGACACTTCCTCTTTACAGTTGCGAGGGAGGGAGAGACGTGGCCTAGCTACCGGAAGCTTAACTTTCACTTTGATCAGTACTTGCTAGGTTTGGCCAGGCTTGATAGAAGCCTGTTCCTGTGATTCATGTGTTAGCCTATTATGCTCACAGTGGTTTATCATCAATGTTCAGCTTATGGTGTAACGTTAACAATCTTTTGGAAGCTGGCCTGGATCTACCTTGGAGCAGAAGATGCCAGAGAGGTGCCTAAGAGAAGAGCAGAGTTTGGAGGAGGGAGAGGCGGGAAGGCAAAAGGGCCATGGGAGGATGCAGGACACAGTACGTGGTGGTGTGGTGTTAGGGGGTGAAGAAGAGGGAGGAGAGAGTGGGGCAGTAGGTAGGTCGGTCAGAATTAAGAGGAGAGAGTAGCAGAACCTGGTTGTGAGCCCGGGTAGAGGGGATGCTCTGCAGGCACCTGAGCGCACACAAACTCTCTGCCACCGAGGAGCAGCCCAGCCAGAGAGAGCGAGGCACAGAGCTCTGTGTGAGAGAGAGAGAGAGAAAAGAGGAGAGGAGAGGGAGAGAGGAATGAAAGGAGAGAAAACAGGAATGACACATGGAGGGAGAGAAAGGGTGATGAGAGAGAGAGAGGAAAAGAGAGATGAGGAACAAGAAAGATGAAGGGGAGGAAAGGAGATGAGGCTTAGAGGATCGATAAGAGCGCAGCAGAAGGAAGAGGGTCAGAGACAGAGGGAAAGAAAATGTAGATTAAAAAAAACAGGATTGGGAGAAATGAAGAGTGAAGACAATGATGACCAAACAGAATAGGAAAGAATAGATTGGTGTTGAGGAGAGAGATGTGTAACCAAACCAGTGTTTTTGAGGATGAGGAGAAGAGAAGGGAGGAGGAGTTGGGGGTAGTGAGGGGAAAAACCAGTATTAGAACTACAAGCACATTTGCACAGTGAGCGCAAAAACACATACACACACTTGAAACACAAGGCATAGTTAGACATACAAAAGCATTATTAGATATGAAGTGGGTGGGGATGGGAAGAGGAGTGGGAGGGGCAACAGGCATGTTTGTCAATTTTCTGCCCTCAGATTTTTGTTAATGCCCTGCCCTCTGCTCTGCCATCATCACACTATGGAAGTGGTTAGTGATTTACATAGGGACAAAATGCAGACACACACAGAAAACAATCTAGAACAAAGCCAACATGAGTGTACATGCCAAACAATTCAGTGAAAGTAGGCCATATAATATAACCATCTAATATGACCTAGGTTGGGGAAAGGCTACACCTGGGTCCTGGGTAGGCCTGAGGGTAAATAGAACAGAGACATGGAACATATCCTAGCTCAAGTTCAATGTAGTTTACTTGCAGGTCTACTTTTTAAAGTAGTTGTGTTTTAGAGAGGGGTGTGACGTTTACCTAAATAGGAAAATGGAAAACTCAAGTCCTGACAGATTCGTTAGTTACAGGTGAATCACTTAAAAGAGTATTACTCATTTCTGATTCAGCATGAAAGTAATGCCATCCTTGCTGTGGTGTGAGGAGACAGTCTTGTCTGTGGAATTTCACTTTCTCTGCTGGCTGGAACCAAATCCGTTACTTTTTGATCAGACCCTTTTACTGTAAATATCAGGCTTAGGCAAGACATTTCAGTTGAAGGCATTCAGTTGTACAACTGACTAGGTATCCCACTTACTGTGGCTATAAACTCTGTTTACAGCTTCTAGCTAGCTCTCACATTTGCCTGTCAAAAGACTGGCAATTAGCTGACGTCCTCTATCAAAAATTATGTCAGACCAACCACTAACAAACTATAACTCTGGGCAAACAGCTATAACCCCCCGAAATATGATATTGTCTTTTGGGCGGATCATGTGTCTAGTTCAGCTAACTAGCTAATCAGCTACCAATGCATACTGCGAGCTAACGTTAGCTTCCTTGGTAAATTGAACGATGACAAGATGAAAAACCAAATACAACCTCAATAGCTAGCTAACTTAGACAGCTGGCATTTATGTAGCTGTCAAAATGAAACTACTGAGGGTCAAGTAAATTGAAATGGTTCATGAATCACAACACAATGTCAGGGTGCCCAACTACTAGCTACGTTAGTAATGGAGTTAGCCATTTAAATTCCTCTTTCTAACTAGTTAATGTTGATGCCCACTTCCTTCTACGCAGCTTTATAAACAAACACGCACACTAGCTACAATGACATATCGACATTGAAGAGGGGTGGGGGCAACACGCTTCATTCTGTTTATATGATGTTAATATACATTTTTATAGCTAGTCATGTATGTTGTGTCCATAGCTAACAGGCTAACTAGTTAGCTAACTAACTATGACACACTGGGCCGTGTGGCGCAGCGTCACTGCAGTGAAACGCTACCCCGAAAATCTTGGCTTTCTTCAGCGGACGACTTTCAGTAACCTTTCGACTATTTTACATGTCACTGATTCAAATTGTCCACTGCAAAGGGAAGGGACTACACTGTCACTTTGAAAGATAGTTAGGTGTCGACCAGGATACTCAAGGGAAAACATCGCTCTTTCAGGCCCTCCCTCTATTTCTAGTTCCCCCTCATTTTTCCTCCACCTCTCCTGACCGTCGGTTAGAACTGGTAGCCCCTAGCCTTCGATTCAAGCCTCCACGGTTCCTTTTCGAGCCCAATAGCAACCCCGGGGACCTAATCTCACCAAAGTTTACCATTAATTCCAACGTGTTGTCCTCCATCTCCGGCTCCATGTTGTTGTTCCCCCCCGAATCTCGGCTGTGGAAATAGAAACCCAACCCTGCGTCGGCGGCCTGCAGATGCAGAGACGTTATGAACTTCCTAAACTACAGCTTGGCAGGGCTGTGTTAGTGGGGGGATGGGCACTCCCTTCAGAATCCGACTCGCTGATTGGCCGAGCTAAGCTAAAGAGGCGTGCATTAGCCCCGTAATGATTGGCTTGTCGTGCTATCGCGGCTTTCCCCGGGCTGCGTTCAGTACGTTTTGACGTTCAATTGCACAGAAACGGTGCTGTACTGTACAACCAGTTGAAAAACGGGGATTGGTTGGTTGTGGATTGGGGAACGCTATCAGCATGGCCACTGCCCTTTAAATACGGCAGTCATTGCTTCAAACCACACCAAACCATCGCTGAGGTATAATGGCAAGATTCGATTATGCTGAGCCGCGGGGCCCCGTCACGTCACCGGGCGAAAGCGGGGAGGGAGGCGCACCATTCTCAAATCGAACAGTAATCTGCACCGCTCGATCATTTTGTCAAGGAAACATTAACCCTTTTGCATGGGAAACACAGAATCTTAGTCATTACTACATGTGCTTAATTACGTCACTTTTGTTTTGAGACTTCGCCGTAGGCTTTGAACAGGGCACATGGCTCATGCCCGGGAGCCAGCCCGGTTCCAAATCGAATCGATTCAATTTTCAGCGGATACAAAATACGCCTACACTGGCGACCAGGCGGGATTAATTGAAACCCACCAAGAACGCTCACCACACCTACCAAACCAGAGCAAACGTGCCTCAAAGTCTGTTAAACGTTTTGCGGACACGTGTCGTTCAGTACAAACCGTTCGGCCACGTAGCAAACGTTCAAATGAACTCAACGCACCTCCAGTGACTCCCCAAACAGAAGGAAAAATGGTTGAAGATGTTAACATACTGGGAAACACAACGCTTTGTCAGTAATCATCACTTATTGTAACGATATTAAATATCCTTTCTATCAGGCTCAGCGATGACTTGCATCTTACAAGGAGTATGATGAACACTTTGCCTTCCCGGCACTAGGACTGCCAACTAAAAATAAACATTTCTGTTGGGTCAGGTAATATTAGAGAATGATGTGAGGGGGGATGATGGGTGGAAGATTTATGTTGATTGTGGAAGCATATTCATTGTTCATATTCTGCAGTACTTCTAAACACTAGTAAACAAGCAGCAGATCATTTGAAAAGACAGTGGATATAGTGGCTAAAACGACATTAATCTAGGCATGTATCTCTTCGAACAGGGATGTAAAGGCCAACAATGTCTGGACAAATGTATTCTTACATATGTGATGAATAAAACGTGTAGAATGGGTGATGGTGTTCATCTCCTGAATTCCATTTTCTCCTTACCTTTTTGACCACTGTTGATCGAGACTTCAAAAACCTGACCGGCGGTCTAACCGAGGGCATCTCTGTATTCCCAGTCATGTAAAATCCATAGATTAGGGCCTAATGAATTTATTTCAATTTCCTTATATGAACTGTAGCTTAGTAAAAATCTTTAAAATTGTTGCATTTATATTATTGTTCAGTATAAAATACACGCACAGGATGGCATATAAACAATTCACACGTTCTACAGCCACTCTGATGCTCATGGGCGAAATAAACATTTTCATTAGCAGGGGAGCCGGTAGAGCCAGTTCCTCTGGGAACGACACACTCCACATGATTGAGACCACAGTGGATGAGGAGGTAGCAATGGTTTTCAGCAGTTCAAATTTAATACTCCCCCTTTCTCTACAGAAACCCAGGTAAAAAATAAAATACAACAGCAGCAATTACCAGTAAAAAATAAAAAGCCTAAATATATATATATATATAAAAAGCATTACGGGGGGATAGGAGGAGGAAGGGCAAGGACACGAAGGAAAGAAAGGAAAATAGATGTTCTATACTCGAGGATTTCTGGGAACTTGCTGTTGTGTCCATTCATAATGGAGGGGAGAAAAATAAACAAACTAAAACGATTTGAGTCAAGTCCAATCCAACCAGGGGAAGGAACCAGCACTCTAAGGCAGGGATTCACTCTCTTTCTTTCAATCCCTCTCTGGATTGAAAGAAAATCTCACTCCTCTTCAGCGTGTGTGTGAGCGTTATTAGAAGTGTATATGTATGGGTACATGTGTGCGTGTTTGAAATTGAATGCATGTCTGTCTACATGGTCAGTACGGCTCTTTTCACTTGCTGAAAAAAAAAAAGAAGGTGGCATATTTCTATCCTTATTTCGTCATTCTTCACCTTTTTTCTTTCTTTCTCCCCTATTCAGTCCGACTACCTAGTAGTCATCTAAATCGAAAAACTCGTCGTCCTCCGCCTGGTAATCTATGGCCTGGAAATCCACCCTGTACCGCAAGCATCCTGAAAGAGAGTAAGAAACAGTCTTTATCCAGGTAATTGACTCTTGCGGGACTGAACAGTCATTACTAATATCAGGTTCATGAAGTTGACCTCATGCTGTGAACTACCGCCACAACATGACCATAACAAAAGGACACCATGTTATAATTCTATAAAACAACAACTGGTTGGTGTGGACTCACCCCCGATGCCGCCGAAGCCCTTGACAAACTGAGACCCTTCCTGACTCTTGTCTGTGACGATCTCCAGCGTGGCTCCAAACTTCTTGTAGTTGTTGGCGAACCACTCCAGCAGAGGCATGCTCTCAATCAGCTCGTGGTCCTGCCCAGTCTGAACATGCACACACACACACACACAGGTTTGAGAGGACAAAGAAATGTAAACAAGTTAACACCAAATTCAACCATCCGAATGGGTTCAGGGGCAGAAAGTGTTGTGTGTACCTGCGTGTAGGTGTGAGAACAAGAGATAGAGGACAGGGTTTACCTCCTTGTCTGTGAAGTGGGACTTGTCTTTCTCCTGCTCTGGTGTTAAATAAAGAGTCTTCTCATCTGAAACACAAAGGACGATGTAGACGGGGAAGGAGAAACTTAAGTGTTTGTCTCTTCTCAGTTGTTCTACTTCATGGTGCCAGAGGATATACAGTCGTGGCCAAAAGTTGAGAATGACACAAATATTAATTTTCAAAGTCTGCTGCCTCAGTTTGTATGATGGCAATTTGCATATACTCCAGAATGTTATGAAGAGTGATCAGATAAATTGCAATTAATTACAAAGTCCCTCTTTGCCATGCAAATGAACTGAATCACCCCAAAAACATTTCCACTGCATTTCAGCCCTGCCACAAAAGGACCAGCTGACATCATGTCAGTGATTCTCTTGTTAACACAGGTGTGAGTGTTGACGAGGACAAGGCTGGAGATCCCTCTGTCATGCTGATTGAGTTCGAATGACAGACTGGAAGCTTCAAAAGGAGGGTGGTGCTTGGAATCATTGTTCTTCCTCTGTCAGCCATGGTTACCTGCAAGGAAACGCGTGCCGTCATCATTGCTTTGCACAAAAAGGGCTTCACAGGCAAGGATATTGCTGCCAGTAAGATTGCACCTAAATCAACCATTTATCAGATCATCAAGAACTTCAAGGAGAGCGGTTCAATTGTTGTGAAGAAGGCTTCAGGGCGCCCAAGAAAGTCCAGCAAGCGCCAGGACCGTCTCCTAAAGTTGATTCAGCTGCGGGATCGGGGCACCACCAGTACAGAGCTTGCTCAGGAATGGCAGCAGGCAGGTGTGAGTGCATCTGCACACATAGTGAGGCAAATACTTTTGGAGGATGGCCTGGTGTCAAGAAGGGCAGCAAAGAAGCCACTTCTCTCCAGGTAAAACATCTGGGACAGACTGATATTCTGCAAAAGGTACAGGGATTGGACTGCTGAGGACTGGGGTAAAGTCATTTTCTCTGATGAATCCCCTTTCCGGTTGTTTGGGGCATACGGAAAAAAGCTTGTCCGGAGAAGACAAGGTGAGCGCTACCATCAGTCCTGTGTCATGCCAACAGTAAAGCATCCTGAGACCATTCATGTGTGGGGTTGCTTCTCAGCCAAGGGAGTGGGCTCACTCACAATTTTGCCTAAGAACACAGCCATGAATAAAGAATGGTAACAACACATCCTCTGAGAGCAACTTCTCCCAACCATCCAGGAACAGTTTGGTGACAAACAATGCCTTTTCCAGCATGATGGAGCACCTTGCCATAAGGCAAAAGTGATAACTAAGTGGATCGGGGAAAAAAACATTGATATTTTGGGTCCATGGCCAGGAAACTCCCCAGACCTTAATCCCATTGAGAACTTGTGGTCAATCCACAAGAGGCGGGTGGACAAACAAAACCCCACAAATTATGACAAACGCCAAGCATTGATTATGCAAGAATGGGCTGCCATCAGTCAGGATGTGGCCCAGAAGTTAATTGACAGCATGCCAGGGCAGATTGCAGAGGTCTTGAAAAAGAAGGGTCAACACTGCAAATATTGACTCTTTGCATCAACTTCAAGTAATTGTCAATAAAAGCGTTTGACACTTATGAAATGTTTGTAATTACACTTCAGTATTCCATAGTAACATCTGACAAAAATATCTAAAGACACTGAAGCAGCAAACTTTGTGGAAATTAATATTTGTGTCATTCTCAAAACTTTTGGCCACGACTGTACTGCACATGGGGAGTGCGTGTACCGTTTTCTGTTCCGACGCTCTCGGCCCCGTGCAGGCGAAGAATATAGCGCATGGTGTCTAGGTTCTCATAAACGATGAGGATCTCCACAGCCCCCATCTCCAGGGCTTTGAGTGTGTCCTCCACCCCAAAACAGTACTTCCCCGTGTCCTGACTGATCTCATCAAAGTACCGGCCTGCAGAGAGTGAGCGAGTAGGAGAGAGAGCAAGAATGGAGGGGAAGAGAGGAATAAAGGATAGAAAAAATAAACATTTAGTGATGGGGGATGGAGAATGGGAAGCAATCATCACACTAATTATCATTACCATTCACAAGGAAACAATCTGCACTAACCCTAACAAAAACACCTAACACAGACACACATTCGCTGGGATAACCCAAAATCTAACCTCAACGTGCCACAAACAGACCTATGAGCTTCTTTTCCTGGATGAACTTGACGTTAGAGAGGACCTCTGCCGACAGCTCGATGGCCTGGTTGAAACCGTTCTCCCCTCCGTACGAGATGTCCACCAGCTTCAGAATCTTCGCCTGTAACCTCTGCGCGCACACACACACACACACCAGGGGTCAGTGGGCCGTGAAATGCTTGATTCACTCAAAATCAGAAAATCAGAGGAATTGCACCAAAAGCATCAACCTGACAAAGAATGAACTGATCACAGTATGGATTAATGCAGCATAAGCCATGGATTATCTAAAAACACACAGACACACTTACAGGGTCGAACATGTCGGACTGGCTGAGCTCAGTCTTGAAGTCGGCAGACCCTGCTAGGACCATTCCGGCCACGTTGACCTTGTCGTTGGCCACATAGAGCTGGACAGCTGTCTCAGCCACCTTCCTCACATAGTTGTGTCTCTTCTCCATCCTCAGACGGGCAAAGCGCAAAGCAGACTGACCTCCTCTGCCTGAGAGAGAGAGAGAGAAATTGTATTAACTAAAGGGTATTGGTGGGGGATTACATCTCTAATGTTCTTGTTCTTATCTCTGCGCGTGTGTGTGTGTGTGTGTGTGTGTGTGTGTGATGAACAAAGCGTACCATGTTTCTTGGGCAAGTCCACGGTGAACTTGTGCAGGACCTCTCTAGTGTTCCCCTGGAGCGTCCCGAATAGAGCCCCACTACCATCTATCACTATGAAGCCAAACTTACTGTCATCAGACAGCAGGGCTGTCAACGCCTGGAGAGAGAAGAGAAGGAGAGAGAAAGAGGGCATTTCCATTACAATTGCCGCTAGAGACAATTAGACAACACGCATTCACACACATACAGGAGACAGACATGAGTTGAGCTCCTACCTCAGTGTGGAACTTGTTGTCACAGAGGTACAGGGAGGTGTTGATGGGTTTAAAAGGCTCAAAGTCAATGTTGACCTTCTTCTCTTTGCCCTCGTCTGTCACGATGGTTCCACAGTACACCACCAGGCCATTAGGCGGCACTGCAGGAGAGATACAGGGCTTATCAGTCAACACAGGCAAGACCCAGTGACCCATAGTAAATACACACAACAAAGAACAGACTGACCCTTGCTGTAGCTTTGGAGTCTGCTATGAGGTGGTCAAGGCTTCAACATCACACAACAATGCAGTCAGTCACTCACCCTTGTTGTATAGCTTTAGTCTCTGCTGTACAGAGGTGATGGCCCCGAGCACAGAGAGCCTGTTGACTCTGCTCTTGATGTTGGAGGCCGTGCCAAACTCATCTGCCAACATCTTGGCCACTCTGGAGATCTGGTCCTTAGGGGGGATGATCAGCGAGATCATACTGGTTCCATTGCTGAGGAGAGGGGACAGGTGGTTAGACAACCTAAACACACACATTCAGTTGTTGTGTACATAACGGTCTTAGTCATATCTCAATCTCTGAAAGAAATACGCTTCCACAATCAAAACAAATCTTCCACCCATCAGCCCCCCTCCGTTGATTCTCTCATTTTACCTGACCCATATCTACCTTTGTGTGACACTGGCACCCTTCAACATTGACACAGTCTGACACCACTGGCAACCAAACATTACCCTCCCAGTTTCCACTGTCTGAAAAGTGAGGGGGGCACACAGTTTCCATACAAGCTCTGTCCTTGACACCACTATACATGACGGGTAGCTAGCTGGCTTGTGAATATAGGTGAAGTGGTCAACCGTGCATGTATGTAAAATTAGCAGAGGACAATCGATTCTGCGTCAGTGGACAACAAGAATACTTGAGGAACAACGCAGTCCCTTATGCCTAGTCACAGCTCGAGGAAGCCACGGAGCTAGCTTTGTCAACTCCTTATCAAAATGAATATGGATGACCGCTAACTAACGTTACACATTATCACCAAAGGATGAATAGGACACGGCAATTGGATTGCTGCTTGCTACTCATCGAGTATAGATTCTATGCTTTCCACTTCCAAGTAGAAGACATGCTCAATGCCATATCTTGACAGCAAGCCAACATCGCTACAAACTGCTAAGTCTATCGCAGCATATGAGAACATACCGGAGTCAATAGCTGTGTTCGAATACTAGAGGTCGACCGATTAATCGGAATGGCTGATTTATTAGGGCCGATTTCACGTTTTCATAACAAATCGGAAATCTGTATTTTTGGACGCCGATTTGACAGATTTTTTTTTTTTAACCTTTATTTAACTCGGCAAGTCAGTTAAGAACACATTCTTATTTTCAATGACGGCCTAGGAACGGTGGGTTAACTGCGTTGTTCAGGGGCAGAACGACAGATTTTTACCTTGTCAGCTCGGGGATTCAATCTTGCAACCTGCTTTAATTGCACTCCACGAGGAGCCTGTCTGTTACGCGAATGCAGTAAGAAGCCAAGGTAAGTTGCTAGCTAGCATTAAACTTAAATTATAAAAAACAATCAATCATAATCACTAGTTAACTACACATGGTTGATGATATTACTAGCTTATCTAGCCTGTCCTGCGTTGCATATAATCGCTAAGGTACACGTTGCTCCAACCATAAACATCAATGCCTTTCTTAAAATCAATACACAAGTATATATTTTGAAACCTGCATATTTAGTTAATATTGCCTGCTAACATTAATTTCTTTTAACTAGGGAAAATGTGTCACTTCTCTTGCAAACAGAGTCAGGGTATATGCAGCAGTTTGGGCCGCCTGGCTTGTTGCGAACTGTGAAGACTATTTCTTCCTAACAAAGACAGCCGACTTCGCCAAAGATGATTTAACAAAAGCGCATTTGCAAAAAAAAGCACAATCGTTGCACGACTGTACCTAACCATAAACATCAATGCCTTTCTTAAAATCAATACACAGATGTATATATTTTTTAAACCTGCATATTTAGCTAAAAGAAATCCAGGTTAGCAGGCAATATTAACCAGGTGAAATTGTGTCATTTTGCGTTCATTGCACGCAGTCAGGGTATATGCAACAGTTTGGGCCGCCTGGCTCGTTGCGAACTAATTTGCCAGAATTTTATGTAATTATGACATAACATTAAAGGTTGTGCAATGTAACAGGAATATTTAGACTTAGGGATGCCACCCGTTAGATAAAATATGGAACGGTTCCATATTTCACTGACAGGAAAAACGTTTTGTTTTTTGAGATGCTAGTTTCCGGATTCAACCATATTAATGACCTAAGGCGCATATTTCTGTGTGTTATTATGTTATAATTAAGTCTATGATTTGATAGAGCAGTCTGACTGAGCGATGGTAGGCAGCAGCAGGCTCGTAAGTGTTCATTCAAACAGCACTTTTGTGCGTTTGCCAGCAGCCCTTCGCAATGCATTGCGCTGTTTATGACTTTAAGCCTGTCAACTCCCGAGATTAGGCTGGTGTAACCGATATGAAATGGCTAGCTAGTTTAGCTGGGTGCGCGCTAATAGCGTTTCAAACGTCACTCGCTCTGAGACTTGGAGTAGCTGTTCCCCTTGCTCTACATGGGTAACGCTGCTTCGAGTGTGGCTGTTGTCGATGTGTTCCTGGTTCGAGCCCAGGTAGGAGCGAGGAGAGGGACGGAAGCTATACTGTTACACTGGCAATACTAAAGTGCCTATAAGAACATCCAATAGTCAAAGGTATATGAAATACAAATTGTATAGAGAGAAATAGTCCTATAATTGCTATAATAACTACAACCTAAAACTTCTTACCTGGGAATATTGAAGACTCATGTTCAAAGGAACCACCAGCTTTCATATGTTCTCATGTTCTGAGCAAGGAACTTAAACGTTAGCTTTTTTTTACATGGCACATATTGATTGCACTTTTACTTTCTTCTCCAACAATTTGTTTTTGCATTATTTGAACCAAATTGAACATGTTTCATTATTTATTTGAGGCTAAATTGATTTTATTGATGTATTATATTAAGTTAAAATAAGTGTTCATTCAGTATTGTTGTAATTGTCATTATTACAAAAATAAATAAATAATAATAATAAATAAAAAAATTTAGGCAGATTGGGTCATCCAATAGTCGGTCGACCTCTATCGAATACCCATACTAACATACTACATACTTAATGAGTATATACACTATAAAGTATCAGTTCATTTTAGTATACTGTAAACGAATGGTATCCTTTCAGTTGAGCGTACTAGCGCTTCGCCTGTCTACTGGAAGTTGATGCTGCTTGCTATTGCAACCGCTTTCTAGCTTGTTAGCATAACAAATTACTAAACTAGACATTTTAAATTCAATCTGGAGTGCCAGAGCTCCGAGCATTCGTAAATTCAGAATGTATTCAGTTTGTAAATTCAGAGTGTTTCGCTCTCGGAGCGCACGCACACTGCCAGGCAACGTCACTGGACGCTATGGCCAAGGAGTAGGGTTGATCGAAGCATTCTGACCTTAAAAACGGCAGTCAAGCTAACTTGCTACTTCGACACAAATGAGAGAACACCTCAATCTGACCATTTTACTTGCCCTAGCAGAGCTGGTTAGGCTGTTTTTATGTTATCCAGAGCGTTGGTGACTAACAGTGCTGCTGGCAACAAGTTAATTACACTTTTTTGCCGAAGTTTACTGACACCAGCCATATTCAACTGGTGTTGAGTGTTCGTAAATAAATCAGTTATTCTGCGCTCTGGCACCGGTACACTCAGACGAGAGTGCTCTGAAATTGGAGTAGATAGCCACAGCGAACTTACGAACGCACCTGAATGTCCATTGGGAACACACGACTATACCACTTAGCTAAACTAAGAATGACGAGAATAATCAAGTCAATAAACGTAGGATAGTTAGATGGCATTTTGTTGATATACTGGCAAGGTCGATGTATTAGTAGCCAACTAACTTTAGGTAGCTAGCTAACATGGTACATACTGTTGTAACCATATGTTTCATAAGGAATTTAAATGTGTTTATTTAACTAGGCAAGTCAGTTAAGAACAAATTCTTATTTACAATGACGGCCTACCCCAGCCAAACCCGGACAACGCTGGGCCAATTGTGCGCCACCCTATTGGACAGCCTGGATTCGAACCAGGGTGTCTGTAGTGACGCCTCTAGCACTGAGATGCAGTCCCCTAGACCAGGATAGCGTAGCTTAGAAATTGTCAGCCAACATGACATGTAAGGTAACTTATTTGAGAAGTAATTTATTACATTGCTCAACATTTGCCATAATTTGTTTTCGCTATCGTTGGACTTAAACCTCATATTTCCACAATTTTCTTCAAATCTGAAAATGATGTGAAGCCACGCCTATTTTCTGAAGAAATGCATAATGGGACCTAAAAATCACGAAAATAGTGTGCACCGGTTATATTTTTATTAACAACAAATCAATACAGGAAGTACATGTGGGAACACAAGTATATATAAATAATATACAAAGGACAATTGGGCTAGGGGCGGGGCTAGGGGGTACAATATCACATTACACAAGGACCTTAAGGGACATACATACACTTATAATTCTAACAGCTTTCTCGTTAGTAGAGTATATAGTTATAGTTACATTTCCTTTTTGTAAGGTAAGAAAATGTGGTGTTTTGTTTGTAAATATGAAATTTGGCCAAAAAAATTATGAGATGAATTACATGAAACAATTTTAACTTATTCCTATCATAGGTAAAGAATCCAAGCAGTACATCTCTCCACAATAGTGTAAAATCGCCATAAATGCATTCAATTATAAATCTACTGATGTCTTGCCACAGTTTCCTTACATGAATACAATGCCAAAAAAGATGCAACACTGTTTCTGGGTGGTCATTACAAAAGGTACAATTTGAGTTTGTTTTCTTAAACTTCATAATTTAGTGGTTTGCAGGATAATATTATGAATAATTTTAAAAAGGAAACTTCCTTAATTTTATTAACAAGTAGGTATGTGTGTGGCAACATCCAAACTTTCTCCCCAAAATAATTATCCATTCCAATGAAAACCATTCCAATGAGGCATGACACACACACACACACACACACACATATATATAAATATATATATAAATAACCAGCTGCAAGCAGGATGTTGTATACTTCGTATTTTGGCGAATGTAGTACGACATCCAGGAACTTTTGGCATACTAACTACAGTTGAAGTCGGATGTTTACATACACCTTAACCAAATACATCTAAACTCAGTTTTCACAATTCCTGACATTTAATCCAAGTAAGAATTCCGTCTTAGGTCAGTTAGGATAACCACTTTATTTTAAGAATGTGAAATGTCAGAATAATAGTAAAGAGAATGATTTATTTCAGCTTTTATTTCTTTCATCACATTCCCAGTGGGTCAGAAGTTCACACACTCAATTAGTATTTGGTAGCATTGCCTTTATATTGTTAAACTTGGGTAAATTGTTTCGGGTAGCCTTCCACAAGCTTCCCACAATAAGTTGGGTTAATTTTTGCCCATTCCTCCTGACAGAGCTGACGTAACTGAGTCAGGTATGTAGGCCTCCTTGCTCGCACACGCTTTTTCAGTTCTGCCCACAAATTTTCTATAGGATTTAGGTCAGGGCTTTGTGATGGCCACTCCAATACCTTGACTTTGTTGTCGACAAGCCACAACTTTGGAAGTATGCTTGGGGTCATTGTCCATTTGGAAGACCCATTTGCGACCAAGCTTTAACTTCATGACTGATGTCTTGAGATGTTGCTTCAATATATCCACATAATTTTCCTTCCACATGATGCCATCTATTTTGTGAAGTGCACCAGTCCCTAATGCAGCAAAGCACCCCCACAACATGATGCTGCCACCCCCGTGCTTCACGGTTGGGATGGTGTTCTTCAGCTTGCAAGCCGCCCCCTTTTTCTTCCAAACATAACGATGGTCATTATGGCCAAACAGTTCTATTTTTGTTTCATCAGACCAGAGGACATTTCTCCAAAAGGTACGATATTTGTCCCCATGTGCAGTTGCAAACCGTAGTCTGGCTTTTTATGGCAGTTTTGGAGCAATGGCTTCTTCCTTGCTGAGCGGCCTTTCAGGTTATGTCGATATAGGACTCGTTTTACTGTGGATATAGATACTTTTGTACCCATTTCCTCCAGCATCTTCACAAGGTCCTTTGCTGTTGTTCTGGGATTGATTTGCACTTTTCTCACCAAAGTACGTTAATCTCTAGGAGACAGAACACGTCTCCTTCCTGAGCGGTATGACGGCTGCATGGTCCCATGGTGTTTATACTTGTGTACTATTGTTTGTACAGATGAACGTGGTACCTTCAGGCATTTGATTTCTGATTTATTTTGATTTTCCCATGATGTCAAGCAAAGAGGCACTGAGTTTGAAGGTAGGCCTTGAAATACATCCACAGGTACACATCCAATTGACTCAGGCTAATTTACATAATTTATCAGAAGCTTCTAAAGCCATTATATCATTTTCTGGAATTTTCCAAGCTGTTTAAAGGCACAGTCAACTCAGTGTATGTAAACTTCTGACCCACTGGAACTGTGATACAGTGAATTATAAGTGAAATAATCTGTCTGTAAACAATTGTTGGAAAAATGACATGTGTCATGCACAAAGTAGATGTCCTAACCGACTTGCCAAAACTATAGTTTGTTAACAAGAAATGTGTGGAGTGGTTGAAAAACTACTTTTAATTGACTCCAACATAAGTGTATGTAAACTTCCGACTTCAACTGTATATCCATACTATGACCAATCGGCATACTGTATACTCAATTTACGTCACAAATAGTGCGGTTAGTATGAGAACACAGATAAATGTGATAACCACACCAACACGCTGTTTTTAAGACCCCATCCACGGAAGCCGGCGTTTTCAGCTAGGTAACAGTTAGCTGACATGTCGCTAACGTTAGTTAAGCCGGACATCAACACACAAACAACCGAGCTAGCTACAAATAACGCGGCAATCAACATAATAAGCATACGATGAACATCGAATACTGGTGGGAACTAAAGTTAATTATAATGTTGGCTGTGTTAGCAAGCTACCCAGCTACCATAGCTAAGCTACCACTCCCAAATTCGGCCTCACTTATCCAGCTGTTATCACATGGGCCATTCACGTCGACATATCGACACCCAAGGCACACACCGTATTCAACCACTTACCCACGGGCAGCTTCCAAACTTTTAATCAGTTTCTTGATTTTCCATATCTCCACGTTCCTGTCTGCCGCGTTAGGGTCATCCGCCATCTTTCCTGCTGTAATCGCGTCAGCACCTGAAAGAGAAGAACGTTAGCTGGCTAACGTTACATCGGATTTTAGGTTGCCAGGGTGACAGTTGTGTACCTCTCGGAGCTAGAGGTGGGTGTCCGAGAGGGACCTGGATCAGCAGTGGTTGACCTACCGGGAGGAAGAAGACCCAGCTTGCGGTGTCAGCAAAGTGGCAGAAAAATTAGGCCTATACACTCTTCCCAACCTATTCGTTATATAACGTCGCAACCCGACCTAGCTTCGCCTCACTTCATCAAAAAACAATTAAAATATTCAACTGTCAACCCGTTCCATCAGACACCTTGCATGTACAAACACAATCGACACCGTACCTGCCTCGGGCAACGCCGCTCCGGTCTCTACGCTACCGCTACCACGCTAGCTGAATCGGTCGTCAGTGAAATGACGGCTCCTCTCCACAAGCTTCGCGTGGTGAGATGATGTGATTTCGGTTATTCTCACTTCCTGGAAACCACGTTGAAACGGTGAGTTACTTTGTTGGTTGGTCAAAACTCCATGTTGATCATGGATATCTGCACGATGATTGGAGTGATGAACTATTATACGAAAATGGGCGGGGACATATCAAAAGTTTCACATGGGATTTGTAGTCCAAATTTGATTTTACGATGGATCACAACTTGAAGTTCACTTGAACTTCTTTAGTGACTAGAATAGAGAAAAACATTAGCTAGCTAAGCAATGTCATGAAATGAAAATATCCATCAGCCATAATATCACATTACCAAAGTTTGGTCGGTGGATTAATGGATTTTGTCAGTTATGGAGCCTCTAATTTCCTCTATATACTATTGAGTATAGATACTTTCCAATTGTATAAAAAAAACAATTTCTATTGGCAATGTAGAACAAAATCTACAGTATTTCTTCCAAAGTAAAGCCCAGTGTTGCACCACTAGATGACAGCATTGATTCACTAAAGAAAGCACCTTTATGGTCCTACACCAGTACCCCTGTGTGTGTGTGTGTGTGTGTGTGCACAACCCCTCCTGCTCGCCCCCTCCATACATCTCAGATTCCATTCTAATTTCCCCTCTGCACTGATACCCATATTACAGACAGTAAATGATACAGCAGTTTGCGAGGCAGTCTTCCTCCAGTACAATATAAACACCCATTTATCACCCTCTCTCTGCCATCAGAGCTGTAATCTGTCGCCTGGAAACGGATCCGTCCTAGTGTTCAGTGTTCTGGTCAGACAAGTTACATTTTCCCCAACTCAACAGATTCTCTGCAGACAGGGTCAGAGTGATATCATTCTGTTACTTCAGACAGGTAAAGGGGAGTCAAGGAGAGAAACTCATGTTCTGTCTTTGTGTACAGTAGTAGATCCAGAAGAAACTGCAACCTACAATGACCTCCAATGATTTCTGATGACCCCCTAAGGTAGAGACAACCATATGAGAGAGGTTGGCTGACCGTGTGTGTGTGTGTGGGAGGGTTATGGCGAGAGCGACCCGACACAGATGCCATCAGGTCCGCTCTGCTCCACTTTCCATCTGTGACCATCTGCTAGAGGGAGGGAGGGAGGGAGAGGATGGATTGAGGGATGGAGGTAGAGGGACGGAGGGGATAGAGGATAGAGGGGGGAGGGAGGGATGTTGAGGTGTTCAAGGGCATCCCTGTGCTTATCACAAACTGAACAAAGGGGGAGGGGATGGGTGGCGCTTTGGATTGGATGTGGTGAGACACAAAGACACACGCACATATCACTATGTACCCCACCCCACACCTGCTCTCTGTCCCTCATGTCACATTCCGTTTAGTCCCTACCAGGAGACTGTAGGAGCTGACATATACAGTACAATCATTGGAGCAGACAGAGGTAGCAGTGACAGGGCACTGGCCTAATCCTGACCTAAAGCAGGACAAACACAAAACTGACCTTGGATAAGTGCTGAGGGGGAACTATATTGATGACTCTGACTCAGAATTGACCATTGACTGGTGGAGTTCAGACCCCTGATGACTGAATGTGTCAAATGATTAAATCAGCTAGTGCTTCATTCTCATTTGCATCAGCACGGGGTTTATTAAGCCTGGGCCCGCCTCTTTCTAAACATCAATGACTGCGTAAATGGAGCCATGCAAATAAAACTTGATCAAATAACTGTGATTCTTAATCTCTGGTGTTATATAAAAGACCCATTAATGCTTGGCTCATTTATTCTCCCTCTGACAACGTCATGTCCAGTTGGGAGTGTCAGAAAGCCAGGGAAAACCATTGACACCTCAGAGGGAATTAAGCAGCAGTTTTTCCGCATGCTGTTTTGTGTCTCACTGTATCTCTGTCTGCCACACATTCAGACAGGGGATCATAATCATCAGCACTTCAATAACTAGCATCCCCGCTAAAGACTCATCTTCTTAAGCAGCTGCTGTGTGTGTGTGTGTGTGTGTGTGTGTGTGTGTGTGTGTGTGTGTGTGTGTGTGTGTGTGTGTGTGTGTGTGTGTGTGTGGCGGAGTCTATCTGGTATCTTGTGTGCTTCTGCTCTGTGTTTTGTGGTGTGGAAGAAAGTGCCAAGATGACGTGCCCACAGCCAGGGCTTTTCTGTGTGTTTTGGGGTGTGGAAGGAATGCCAAGACGAGGCGCCCACAGCCAGGGCTTTTCTGTGTGTTTTGGGGTGTGGAAGGAATGCCAAGACGAGGCGCCCATAGCCAGGGCTGTGCTGTGTGTCTTGGGTTGTGGAAGAAAGTGCCAAGACGAGTCTACATTCTCGTCACATCACTGCCTCTCCCTCCCTCTCTTTCCTCTCTACGTCTTCCTTGGAGGCAGACAGGACATTTCCTGATCTGCTCCTAAATATTAAGTGGATTAATCAGGAACATAGAGCTGGAGCTTCATAAATAGCAATGAGAGGCGGTGAGAGGAGAGGGGGTCGAGGATCCTCTCCGTACCCACTGTGTAGAGCTATTAAGAGTTTATTAATGCACTGGATTAAACCCAATAACCTCTATTTAAAGAAGGTGGGACATGCAGTCTATCTTAACGATGGATCTCATAGGGGTCACACCGAAAGGGAATTGGGAGCCAGGGAAACAATTCCCGCCTCCACAGCTGAGTGACATGGGGCAAAAGCCAATCACATTTCATCTATGAGGGAGCCCTGGAGAGTTAGTGTCTCGCCCCTCTTGTACAGAACCTTTTGATGTGCTTAGTGGTGATATAGAGGCCCAAACTGCTTAACGCTGCAGGTTGAAGTTAAATATATAATGGACACGTTTCCATTTATGCTACGTTAACCTTCACCTTTCACCAACCAAGCACGTCCCTGATACAGCAACGGCAGATGTGTTATTTCTGAGTATTAAGCTTGAGTAAAACGAGAGAGCAATGAATAATGAGTCATATTTAGGAGGAACAATCAAGCCCTCAAGTAATGGACATGACAATCCAGTGAGGGGCTGGTTTGACAAATGTCAACATGCTCTGTCAACACATTGATGCTATGTCAACCCCTCTCCCTGATAACGCCTGCTGGCCCTGAGAGGAAGCAGAAACATTACCCCATGTTCATCCTGACACTATCCCTGGGGCTTTTGCAGTGTCTTTGTTTGGCTTGAGTCTGCAGGGGAAATAGTAGGAAACAAGTGGCGTTTCCCACTTTCAAACAATCTGCATCAATTCAGCCCATGGTGCCGTATATCAGTTCTCCAGAAACCTTTTTCCTGGGAGAATAGGTTGTGTATGAGCAGCAATATTACAGTTCTGGATTTGAAGGCTTGGTCTTGGAATGGCTCACATTTGGAAAGATTCATTTTTTTGTGACGTTGACTGAACAAGATACTGGGCTGGCCCAGCCGACTTGATTTTCAGACACAATCTTAGGTCAGTATTGTGTGTTTTCCCCAAATGGATTTGAGAAGGGTAGGCTGACCCTAGATCTGTGCCTAATGCGCCGTTTCTATCCATAGCTGTATTAATCCACACCACCAGTCACAGATCACAGCCCTAACCTAGTTTTAAATCACCATGACACAGCCATAACAGACTCAGAATGATAGAGGGAATGAGAGAGCAGAAGAGATAGAGACTGGATTTGGATTTTCTTCCAGCTGCATGAATCAAATTGAGTACAAAAGGGCATTATCAAATCGATAGATTTAATATGGCATATTGGATGAAGACAAAGTAATGTCTGGTGAGGGGAGTTAACTTTTGACTGATGTCACTGGGACACATCAATATAGTCCATTGCCATTTGGATGAAGGATAAGCAATGTAAAATGCAATAACACAACTCCCAAACCTCGATGAAACTTGTAAAAGGATTTTAGCTCATGTATGCCTGAGTGACAGAGTAGGTGTAATATGTATTTTGTGTGTGTGTGTGTGTGTGTGTGTGTGTGTGTGTGTGTGTGTGTGTGTGTGTGTGTGTGTGTGTGTGTGTGTGTGTGTGTGTTCATGCAAAAATGGACATCATTTAAATAAGACCATCACACAGAGTAGGTACAGGACAGGACAGACTTAAATTTATTCAGACAAACATTGTGGAACTGTTACAATAAAATCAAGGTATTATCAGCCCATAACATCAACATTCCATTATAGCTCCAGAAGGGGAAAAATAAGACACTGAAGAACTCACTACACTATGCTTCTATGGAAAGAGCTACATGAATCTAGCTACATTAAGGACAATTGATTTACACACCTTAGTCTGTTAAATGCAACTGGACACAGTGCCTTCACATGGCAATATATTACACCCCTTTTCACAAAGTATTTTTTTCTCTTTACAAAGTAAAAAATATATAGAATTAACAAAGAAGACTTTAGCAAATATGGCCATTTATGTGTTTGTTTGGACTAGCGGAGCTGTCATACTAGAACTGTGTGTGTGTGTGTGTGTGTGTGTGTGTGTGTGTGTGTGTGTGTGTGTGTGTGTGTGTGTGTGTGTGTGTGTGTGTGTGTGTGTGTGTGTGTGTGTGTGTGTGTGTGTGTGTGTGTGTGTGTGTGTGTATCTGAGGACAGTTCAGTAACTGTCTAATACAGGTTGGAAATGAGAAGGACCATTTCCTTCTCATTTATTGCGCTTTTGTTATTGCGCTTTTGTAGACGTTTGAGCAACTTGGGTTACTCAGCTTTGTACACAAGTACACAAGTACACTTGTACACAAGTAGGCCAGGCAAGGGAGGGACAGCAGTGACATCAGGACAGGGCAAGGGTCACTTAGGACATCATGAGAGGGCAAAAGTCAAGGCCAGATTGATGGCAGGATCAAAAAATGAGCCCTACACTGCTTCGGAAAGAGATGACTTTAAACACACATGTTACAAGTATGTTACAGTCTCTGTGTGTGTGTGTGTGTGTGTGTGTGTGTATGTATGTGCGTGCGTGTGCGTGTGGTGTGCGTGTATGCGTGTGTGTATGCGTGTGTGTGTGTATTGTGTTAGTGGAAGGTTTATTGTCTCTCTGGCTGATGTACACACAGAGAGGTCAGAGTTGAAGATGCAAAGGGTAAAAAAACGAAAGGGTCATCATGCATGTTATTGACGAGATCAACAAACAACCAATCAATATCAGGGTCTGAGGTGAGAGGTCAGAGGTGATGCAGTGACCAGATGAGTTAATGTTGTGATCGACACAGGAAATCACCCAAACGTTGATACTAAATACACAGATATACAGTTGAAGTCGGAAGTTTACATCCACTTAGGTTGGAATCATTAAAACTAGTTTTTTCAACCACTCCACAAATCTCTTGTTAACAAACGATAGTTTTGGCAAGTCGGTTAGGACTTCTACTTTGTGCATGACACAAGTAATTATTCCAACAATTGTTTACAGGCAGATTATTTCACTTATAATTCACTGTATCACAATTCCAGTGGGTCAGAAGTTTACATACACTAAGTTGACTGTGCCTTTAAACAGCTTGGAAAATTCCAGAAAATGTCATGGCCTGATGAGCTTCTGATAGGCTAATTGACATAATTTGAGTCAGTTGGATGTGTACCTGTGGATGTATTTTAAGGCCTACCTTCAAACTCAGTGCCTCTTTGCTTGACATCATGGGAAAATCAAAAGAAATCTACCAAAAACATTGTAGCCTTCCACAAGTCTGGTTCATCCTTGGGAGTAATTTCCAAATACCTGAAGGTACCACGTTCATCTGTACAAACAATAGTACACAAGTATAAACACTATGGGCCCACGCAGCCATCACACCGCTCAGGAAGGAGACTCTTTCTGTCTCCTAGAGATTAACGTACTTTGGTGAGAAAAGTGCAAATCAATCCCAGAACAACAGCAAAGGACCTTGTGAAGATGCTGGAGGAAACAGGTATAAAAGTATCTATATCCACAGTAAAACGAGTCCTATATCGACATAACCTGAAAGGCCGCTCAGCAAGGAAGAAGCCATTGCTCCAAAACCGGCATAAAAAAGCTAGACTACGATTTGCTACTGCACATGGGGACAAGATCGTACTTTTTGGAGAAATGTCCTCTGGTCTGATGAAACAAAAATAGAACTGTTTGGCCATAATGACCATCGTTATGTTTGGAAGAAAAAGGGGGATGCTTGCAAGCTGAAGAACACCATCCCAACCGTGAAGCACGGGGGTGGCAGCATTATGGTGTGAGGGTGCTTTGCTGCAGGAGGGACTGGTGCACTTCACAAAATAGATGGCATCATGAGGCAGGAAAATTATGTGGATATATTGAAGCAACATCTCAAGACATCAGTCAGGAAGTTAAAGCTTGGTCGCAAATGGGTCTTCCAAATGGACAATGACTCCAAGCATACTTCCAAAGTTGTGGCAAAATGGCTTAAGGACAACAAAGTCAAGGTATTGGAGTGGCCATCACAGAGCCCTGACCTCAAGCCTATAGAAAATTTGTGGGCAGAACTGAAAAAGTGCAAGGAGGCCTACAAACCTGACTCAGTTACATCAGCTCTGTCAGGAGGAATGGGCCAAAATTCACCCAACTTATTGTGGGAAGCTTGTGTAAGGCTACCCGAAACGTTTGACCCAAGTTAAACAATATAAAGGCAATGCTACCAAATACTAATTGAGTGTATGTAAACTTCTGACCCACTGGGAATGTGATGAAAGAAATAAAATCTGAAATAAATTGTTTTCTCTACTATTATTCTGACATTTCACATTCTTAAAATAAAGTGGTGATCCTAAGTGACCTAAAACAGGGAATTTTTACTGGGATTAGATGTCAAGAATTGTGAAAAACTGAGTTTAAATGTATTTGGCTAAGGTGTATGTAAACTTCTGACTTGAACTGTATATAGTTATGGTTGAGTGACATGGAAATAGTTAGAGAGGGGGAAGGAAGAAACAAATAAGAACAGAGAACAAAAAGGGAGGATGGGCATTAGAGAAAAATATACATTTGAGGGAAAGAGAAAGAATGCCCAAAACCCAAAAGCATACATTTCTTCCCCTGAGTTCCTCTTCCTGTCTTTCATCTTGGAGCGAGATGAAAGGTTGACTCTACGGGCGTCAAATGACCACCCATTACCCACAACCCCCATTCCACCCAATCATGGTGTGCATTACTCGTCTCGAACAGAGACCCTGGGCTGAGAGACAAGGCAGCGAGCGATACGGCAGCCTTGCAGGGGAGACATCTCTGAGCTATAAAAAACTAAATAAGGGAAACGAAAGAGAGGAGCGCCATGGCTGTAAAACTCCCTCACACATTCCCCCAGTGTGAAAAACAGAGGAGAGAGTGAGAGAGAGAGGAGGGTAGAGGGAGGGAGAAAAATAGGGAAAATAAGCGAGTGACCAAATGATAGTGAAGATGAGCGAGAGAGAGGGGGAGCAGAGGGAGTGAAAGGCTGTGAGAGAGGGAGCAGAGGAAGAGTGAGAGAGTGGGAGATTTGAAAGTGAGCAATCAGCGTTAGGTCGTGATAGGCTGTTTTCTAATTAGCTGTGTACCTGCCTGGAACTACACTTATATTTTACAGATCGAAACATCAGTGGTGCCAAGTGACTGGCTGAAGAGCAGAAGAGCTCAGTGATGTATTGTGGGAAGCTTTAGTCAGTGCTGGATCCCTTTCAAAAAAAGATTGAAAACTGCGAACTGAAGTGCAGTCGACTGTGGTATTTTGGACGCAGTAATTGCAGAATAACTGCAATGTACTGCACTGTAATTGCAGTTATACTGCACTGTAACTGCAGTTAAACTGCTAAATTACTGTAGTAAAAAAAAACTGTTATACTGCACTCTGACTGGAATCTTTTTTCGTAAGGGATGAGCCAAAGTGTCAATCACAAGAGTCTCACACTTTAATCAAAGATCCGTTCAAGATGTGTTCCCGCTGGCCGAAGCACGCCAAAGCAAGAGCAATGTATCATTACGCTGCATCACAAGACCAATGAAACACAAGCCTTACAAATACAGTACTGACAACTGATAAAATAGTGCCCGGCTCAGACCAGCGAATATACATGTCCGATCATCCAAGGCCTGTCATTATCAAAGTGGAATGCCACTGAGCATTGTGTGGGTGTGCTTATACTGTTCCAGCGTAAGGCTCAACTGTTCAAAAGCCTGGGTTTGTGGGCTAGATACATTAAGAGAACTGACCTCACTTGAACCGCAGAATGTTCTGAAAAAAAGCAGGAACTTATTTAGAATAGAAGTTATAGAATGTTCCACTTGCTCAGTCAACAGTACACACCAATGGTTACGGAAATAAAACTCTGTGACAACCAAACTATTATGCTGTTTTTTTTAACAGACTCACTCTGCTTCTAGTTGTGTTTCCTCACCCCGCCCAAAGCGAACCCTTAAAAGCATTTTCTCTTTGTGTCCGTTTCTAAATCTGCAGGGTGTGAAAAAGGTCTGAATAATGGCAGGGCTCTTTGTGTGACCACAATTAGATTTCTCTGTTCTGTAGTTGCACAGACTAAGTGCCTCCAACTGAAACAGAAGTACAAAACTAGCTGGAAAAAAAGTCATTATCAAAGCTTTCAAGCTGAAGAGAGTGGTTGCTATTTAGTAAGTGGCTAACAACATGGTTTTGAACTTTTAAAAGCTAAATTGGAAGAGGAAGCATCAGATAAAGACTGCACAGCATTGAGACAGCAAGGGGAGAGAGCACTGCAGCAGCCAATATGGGCATTGTCAAATCAACATCTAATCAAATTTTATTTGTCACATGCTTCGTACACAACAGGTGTAGACTAACAGTGAAATTCTTACTTACAGGCCCTTTTCCAACAATGGACACAGGATACATAGAGAGTTATACACTGAGTGGACAAAACATTAGGAACACCTGCTCTTTCCCTGACAGAGACTGACCAGGTGAATCCAGATATGATCCCTTATTGATGTCACTTGTTAAATCTACTTCAATCAGTGTAGATGAAGGGGAGGAGACAGGTTAAAGAAGGATTTTAAGTCTTGAGACAATTGAGATGTGGATTGTGTATGTGGGCCGTTCAGAGAGTGAATGGGAAAAACAACGCAGCTGGGTTTTTCATGCTCCCGTGTGTATCAAGAATGGTCCACCACCCAAAGCACATCCAGCCAACTTGACACAACTGTGGGAAGTATTGGGGTCAACATGGGCCAGCATCCCTATGGAACGCTTTCGACAACTTGTAGACTCCATGCCCCGACGAATTGAGGATGCTTTGAGGGTAAAAGGGTGGGGTGCAACTCAATATTAGGAAAGTGTCCTTAATGTTTGTACACTCATTGTATCTTGCCACCCAAACTTTTCTTTCCACAGGGGCGTAGTCAGGGAACATGCAACAAAAAGTAACACATCATCACTCTTTCTGGTTCTAGGGCACCCTGGAGCATACAATAACAGCAAGAATGTTATTCTCGACCAAAGAGCCTATAGAATATTCTGGAACCAGAGAATATGGTATTCTAGAACATGAGGGGTGAGGCCGGGAGCGGAAAATGGAGTCTTTGACAGAAGGGCCAGAACACACCATAGAATCTTGCCTTCAAACTTGTCTCTGACATCACAGTCAGACAAGAGACTCTCAGAGACACACAGACACAGATACAGATAAAGAGAGAGAATGGGGAGATGAGAGAGGGAGTAAGAAAGAGAGAGAGAGGATATAGCAATGTATCAGTCTATGGTTGAAGGGTTTGAGGACAGTTGCAGTAGCAGAGGGACACACATTAAAAGAGACTAGACAGTCTTTGTTTGAATTGAATACGTCTCTATTCTCTGAAGGAGAGTAGGAGGGACACACTATATGAAGGTTGAGTAGCGGAGAGAAAGTTTCAAGGTGAACAAGAGGCATAGAGAAGGGGATAGTCAGTTGAACACAGAGTTGATGCTGAGGGGTACGAAGGAGACGCTGGAATGGCTTCAGGTCTGTTCAGAGTTAACGGGGGTCCCTGGTAGGTTGATGGGAGAACAGGTGGGGGCGGAGCTACCAGATGTAGCCAATCTCGTCATCTTTGTCATCTTCCTCGTCCTCGTCATCCTCAATGGCCCCTCTGGGATGGATCCGGCCCCGCCTCTGCTTCTGCCGGCTCCTCCCACTCTGAGCTGGCTCCTCCTCCTGGTCATCAAGGAGAATGACGGCGCCTCCGCTGCCAAAATCCCCCGAGGTCTCTTGGTCCTCCTCTACACAGAGAGAGAGATAGAGATAGTTAGGTTAGACAGAGACCGACAGGTTAGACAGAGAGGCAGACAGGTTAGACAGAGACAGACAGGTTAGACACACATTTAGACAGAGAGACAGATGGGTTAAATAAAGAGACAGAGACAAACAGGTTAGACAGAGAGACAGACAGGTTAAACACACATTTAGACAGAGAGACAGACAGGTTAGACACACATTTAGACAGAGAGACAGACACGTTAAACACACATTTAGACAGAGAGACAGATGGGTTAAATAAAGAGACAGACAGGTTAGACAGAGAGACAGACAGGTTAAACACACATTTAGACAGAGAGACAGATGGGTTAAATAAAGAGACAGAGACAGACAGGTTAGACAGAGAGACAGACAGGTTAGACACACATTTAGACAGAGAGACAGATGGGTTAAATAAAGAGGCAGACAGGTTAGACAGAGAGACAGACAGGTTAGAGCAGAGGTTCCCAAACTTCTTTGGCCAGTGACCCCATTTTGTTATAATTGTTTTTGCAACATCACCCTATAAAAAAGGTGATCAATGGCCAATGTTAACTTTTTTAATTGGGGCTATGACAGTCTATTACAAATCAGTCTGACAGTATTTCAGTCTGAAGGAAGTATGGTTTGAAGTGACTGAAATGCATCAGAAAGGTATTGGGATGTTCAGATCATCAGACAATCATTTTGTTTGATCTTAATGATGTTCTTTTCCCCCCAGTCTTATTTAGTGCCTGGTCTTGTCCACTCTGTTCTAATGAGGCTTGTTGGGTATTGTAAAGAGAAACAGAAGACACATACGTGTTCCTGAGAGTCTAATCTTTCAGTGATGGGGTCATAATATGTAGTTTAAACCAATCAAAAGATAGAGCCATATTTGTAGGAAGGAAACAGAAACCTCTCTGTTTATTATAGTCACATCTAGCAGCTACCAGAGGTTACTGACATAACCCCGGTTCTATGAACCAAGTGCAATTAAAGAGTTTCTCTCACAACCCCATTTTCAAATCAGGCGACCCCCAAGTGACAGCGAGACAGTCAGGTTAGATACAGAAACTAACAACCACAGACAATCTGCTTTTGGTTGAGATGCGCTATTCCGACAACACAATGCATTACTGTAAATAACCTCATCTTCCTCCAATGGCCCATGTGAGCCGGAGCTCTGCTTTATCCAAGCTCACAATCTTATAGCATCAAACGCTTCAAAGGAACGCTGTTAAAGCCCAAATACATGAACAGGGAATCAGAGGAGGCAGCCAGAGGCATTCAGCTATAGATAGATAAGGCTTCACAGGCTGTTCTCAGATCTGTCTGGTTGGATACACAACTTCCATTAGCAGCACAGGATTTACAACACTAACATTCAGTCTGGCAATTGTTACTGAAGATCAGTCTCCTTGTGAAATTGAACAATTATTTAGAGATACAAGTACCAAAAATCACATTCCACAACTACAAAACAAAAATGTGACAATAACAACCTCTCTTCCTCTTAATGGGCTGGAGAGTTTTTTTTCATTTTCGCGGGGCGACACACACGCACGCACGCACACACATATGCACTTTTGCTCTGTAAAAAAGCGTCTCACAGAACAGACATTGAGAGGCATCCCACGTTCAGTGGTCTCTTTAAAGAAAGACTCAGCGAGATGGCTGCCTCCAGCACCCCCAGATAACACAGGCTCAGACACACACACACACACACACACACACACACACACACACACACACACACACACACACACACACACACACACACACACACACACACACACACACCTGTATCAATGAGCACACTCGTAGAGACATATGGGGCGCCGTGTAAAGACAATCCTGGAGGTGTACTGTGTGTGCCTGTGCTCATGTGTTGAAAAGGGTTAGTCATTTTATGTCAGGTTCAAATACTATGTGAAACCTTTCAAATACTTGCTGTAGCTTGCCTGGAGTGCCAGATGGGCGTGATCTGCAGTTTTAGTGTGTGTGTTGACTGTGATTGGTCTTACCACAGGTGGGGTTGCCCTGTTTTCTGGAGCCGGCGATCTCGTTGCCGTATTTGTCCACACACCAACACTGTCCAGTACTGCCATGACACTGTGTTGGCTTAAAGTAACCCTCCTCAGAACAGCGTGGAATATAGACCCCTAGAGAGGGAGGGAGGGACGAAGAGAGAGAGAGAAAGCGAGATGAGTGAAATAAAGAAGAAAAAAACAATTCTAAACAATCCTGTAATAAAACCATATTTACTAAAAACCCACTCCATCTCCAATGTGCTCATGGTCATGTCTCTGTAGGTTTTGTGTATGCAGAGGCTGAGGCAAACAATCAATTACTAGAACCTAGGCTCTGACAACAGTCATACATCCTGCTTAAAGGGGACCAGGCACTTTCAATAACAGCACTCTCTCTCTCACACACACACACACACACACACACACACACACACACACACACCCGTTAACATCATTTTTCATTTTTTTGTGACCCAGTGAAAGACCATTTCTCAAAGTGTGTTTTGTCGTGAGTTATAACACTATTACGCACGATTATTGATGGCCGTTTGGCTGAGGTTTTGAAGGGGTGAGGGGCGGGGGGCGAGGGACTTTTAGATAAAATGTCAGGGTGTGTGTGTGCTATAGATATTTTGTGTTATTGTCAGCTGGGTGATGTATTGTGGCTAAATATGTAGCTTAATTTCCATATGCAGTGTAAAAAAAATAAAAAAATAAAAAAATAATATATATATATATCTATATATAATATATATATATATATATATTTAAATATATATGTATACAAAATAAACTGTCATTTTGCAGAGGAGTGATTGACAGCTGTAACTCCAGCAGACTGACCGATGACAGTGTTCCTCCGACCCTGGATCTGACTCCTGTTCATCTCATTCTGGCAGGGCAGACCTGGAGAAAGACATACAGAATAGTGTTACATACAGAACAGTTCAAATGAACCTTCTCCATCACACACACACCTCTCTTTATTATTTTGCTCTTCTACTTCTCCCATCCCTCCTCCCTCCATGCACTCTATCCCTTCCTTTTTACTGCCTTCCCTTTTAGTGCCTTCCCTTTTAGTGCCTTCCCTTTTAGTGCCTTCCCTTTTGTCATTGCCTGCCCTCCCTTCACCCCTCCATCTCTCTCTTCACTCCTCCATCTCTCTCACCATCAGGTTTCTGGAAGCAGTAGCACCACTCGTTGTTGGACAGTTTCCCGTCCTTGAAGGAGTCGCAGGAGTTGAACAGAGGCTTCATACACAGCTCATACTTATCCAGGTAGATGGCGCTGAGCTCTGATTGGTCCAGCAAGAGGTCATAGTTCATGTCCAGTTTGTTGAACATCCAACCCAGAGAGTCCTTACAGATGGGCAAGATACTGGTGTCAAAACCTGTGGGAGGGGAGAGGGGGAGGTTAGTGTGTATGTGGTGTGGGGTGGGGGGAGGGAAGGAGGGTAGTTTGAGGACATTTTTGTGTGTGTGTGTGTGTGTGTGTGTGTGTGTGTGTGTGTCTGTCTGTTTTAGCAAAGACAGTAAAGTATATAGATTCCTAGAAACCAATAGAATTGGAGTAATACCATATTCAGCTACTTCAGACATTGGCTCCAATCGACGTTATGCCTTTAGATTTGGAGAAAATGAACAACTAAATAATGATTGTTTACTTCTCCCACTGACTTCCCAAACACATGTCTGGTCTGTTGAGTATGCTTCACGAAGCGTTTCCAGAAGTATCGCAATGTTGGGCCTCTGCGTTTAGAAACGTTTTGGTTGTATTTGAGGGGGTACTTTCAGGGCTTCTTGTCTTGGCTTCAGTCAGGGCTTCTTGTCTTGGCTTCAGTCAGGGCTTCTTGTCTTGGCTTCAGTCAGGGCTTCTTGTCTTGGCTTCAGTCAGGGTTTCTTGTCTTGGCTTCAGTCAGGGCCTCTTGTTTTGCTTCAGGCCTCTGCCTCCTCTCCGCCTCTTGTATTGGCTTCAGCCTTGTGTCTTATTTTTCTACATTTAAAAAAATACTTTTCTCCCCAATTACGTGGTATCCAATTGGAGGTTACAGTATTGTCTCATCGCTGCAACTCCCGTACAGACTTGGGAGAGGCGAAGGTCGAGAGCCATGTGTCCTCCGAAACACAACCCAACTGCTTCTTGACACAATGCCCGCTTAACCTGGAAGCCAGCCTCACCAATGTGTCGGAGGAAACACCGTACACTTGGCGACTGTGTCAGCGTGCATTGCACCTGGCCCGCCACAGGAGTTGCTAGTGGGCGATGAGACAAGAACATCCCTGCCGGCCAAACCCTCCCCTAACCCAGATGACGCTGGGCCAGTTGTGCGCCGCCCCATGGGTCTCCCGGTCGCTGCTGGCTGCAACAGAGCCTGGATTCGAACCAGGATCTTTAGTGGCACAGCTAGCACTGCAATGCAGTGCCTTAGACTAATGTGCCACTCGGGAGGCCCCTTGTGTCTTGGCTTCAGTCAGGCCTCGTGTCTTGACTTCAGTCAGGGCCTCGTGTCTTGACTTCAGTCAGGGCCTCGTGTCTTAACTTCAGTCAGGGCCTCGTGTCTTGACTTCAGTCAGGGCCTCATGTCTTGACTTCAGTCAGGGCCTCGTGTCTTGACTTCAGTCAGGGCCTCGTGTCTTGGCTTCAGTCAGGGCCTCGTGTCTTGGCTTCAGTCAGGGCCTCGTCTTGGCTTCAGTCAGGGCCTCGTCTTGGCTTCATTCAGGGTCTCGTGTCTTGACTTCAGTCAGGGCCTCGTGTCTTGACTTCAGTCAGGGCCTCGTGTCTTGACTTCAGTCAGGGCCTCGTGTCTTGACTTCAGTCAGGGCCTCGTGTCTTGACTTCAGTCAGGGCCTCGTGTCTTGACTTCAGTCAGGGCCTCGTGTCTTGACTTCAGTCAGGCCTCGTGTCTTGACTTCAGTCAGGCCTCGTGTCTTGACTTCAGTCAGGGCCTCGTGTCTTGGCTTCAGTCAGGGCCTCGTGTCTTGGCTTCAGTCAGGGCCTCGTGTCTTGGCTTCAGTCAGGGCCTCGTGTCTTGGCTTCAGTCAGGGCCTCGTGTCTTGGCTTCAGTCAGGGCCTCGTGTCTTGGCTTCAGTCAGGGCCTCGTGTCTTGGCTTCAGTCAGGGCCTCGTGTCTTGGCTTCAGTCAGGGCCTCGTGTCTTGGCTTCAGTCAGGGCCTCGTGTCTTGGCTTCAGTCAGGGCCTCGTGTCTTGGCTTCAGTCAGGGCCTCGTGTCTTGGCTTCAGTCAGGGCCTCGTGTCTTGGCTTCAGTCAGGGCCTCGTGTCTTGGCTTCAGTCAGGGCCTCGTGTCTTGGCTTCAGTCAGGCCTCGTGCCTTGGCTTCAGTCAGGGCCTCGTGCCTTGGCTTCAGTCAGGGCCTCGTGTCTTGGCTTCAGTCAGGGCCTCGTGTCTTGACTTCAGTCAGGGCCTCGTGTCTTGACTTCAGTCAGGGCCTCGTGTCTTGACTTCAGTCAGGGCCTCGTGTCTTGACTTCAGTCAGGGCCTCGTGTCTTGACTTCAGTCAGGGCCTCGTGTCTTCGGGCTTTTCAGTCCAAAATCTGAGTAAAGTGCTTGGAGAGAGTTTGTACTGTTGAAGTGTGAGACATGTTGACATTTAGTAGAGCACATAGGAGCACTGTCCTCATCATCTACAGTCCTCATTAGAACTGAAAAGAGCAATGGACTTTCAAATGGCAGTGCAATTAAAAACAAGGGAAAAAATACACACACACACACACAGAGAGATAATGGTGTGACTCACGTCCTGCCGCTGAATCAGAGTTGGCGGAGGATTTGAGGTCTCGGTTGGCGTCGAGGTGGAGAACTCCGAACCAGTCCTTCAGTCTGGATGCTAAGCTATGCAGGTCCCCATCACTGCAGACTAGACACACACATACACACAGACACATACACACAGACACACACACACACATCAGCGTTATCAGGAAGCAGGGTTGGGCTCAATTCAGAATTTTGGAATTGACTCCCATTCAACTCATGAGATGAAATTCAAATTGAAATGGCCACACCCCGCAGGATGTATAATATTTATTTGCAACTCAAATAAATTCCACTCAGTCATAGAACATGAGAGTTTCATTGAATCTGACAGGTCACACTTCCAGATAACAAAGAATATCAATTTCCTCTGGAAACAATGTTCATATTCTCTTTTAACCTTAGTGCTTAGAATGGCCAATTATATTTCCACCAACCATGTAATTTGTTTGGCTTCTTTTGAAGTTCTCAGGGTCAACTTCAGGGTTAAACTAATGCATTCTGAGAAATGTAGTATTTTCGTCATAGTGAACAAAATGTAAGTGATTCATGAAATATAATAACTTAGACTATTTGCACACGTTTTCTTTTCCTTGATCATTCATTTTAAGAGTTTGTTTCACCAATTTTGTATATGCATGTATATAACGACATGTTTGATGTTTTCTGTTCAAGATGTGTATATGTATAAAGCTCAACCCTGGCAGGAAGGCAGGGAAATGTCAATCTCACACTGTCATTTCAATAAAAAGGAATGTATTATATTTTATAGCCACATTGATGCAACATGATTCTGTTTGATAAGGTTGGGTGAAATGACGTCAGCACAATGTTGATTAAACCAATCTTTTCTTGTACTTGACCATAGAAGAACAACACAGCACACAGGAGCAGCTGAGTTCTATTGTTCTCCCTGTTGCTATAGGAACACAAGCAGGCACACCATCTTACTGCATGCTCTGTCTGTCTGTGTGTGTGTGTGTGTGTGTGTGTGTGTGTGTGTGTGTGTGTGTGTGTGTTACAATCTCTCATTGATCACTAGAAGATACTACTGCACTGAGCTAGGAACACAAGCTTTATCGCTACACCCACAATAACGTCTGCTAAATATATATATAGATATAAAGAGAGACAGAGAGAGAGAAAGAGACAGAGACAGAGAGAGAGACAGAGAGAGAGACAGAGAGAGAGAGAGAAAGAGACAGAGAAAGAGAGACAGAGAGAGACACAGAGAGAGAAAGAGACAGAGAGAGAGACAGAGAGAGAGACAGAGAGAGAGAGAGAAAGAGACAGAGAGAGAGAGAGAGACAGAGAGAGAGAGACAGAGAGAAAGAGACAGACAGAGACAGACAGAGAGAGAGGACAGAGAGAGAGAGAGAGAGAGAGATGGTAACGCGTTCATTCTGCCAGAGCTCCACCTGAGCCAGTATATGACAGGTGAGACAATAACATCAGACCTAGCACTGTCACCAGGGACACACACACTCTCAGATGCACACGCAAGCTTGGACACAGAAACACACAGGCACGTACACACTCACACAAATAAACACACACCCACACACTATACTGCAGGCAAATCCCAGATCTCATCTTGGCTTGAAGGTTAACACCAAACAATGTGCTGGTGTGACAGGCCACCTGGGAGTCTATGTTTATTTACCCATAAATAGATAGGGGGTAAAGAAGGATAGAAGATGCTACATTAGTCACACAGCAGTTTTTCCCCTGGACAAAAATCCACTGTGCCAGGAAACAGTGGCTATACTAAGCCTTTATTATAAGCGAATGGTGCTGCTCACTAACGGTTGACGCTGGCTCAGATCTGTGATTTCAAATCCTTGTTTCCTCTCCCATCCTCTCTGACGTGGTCGATACAGAGAAGTCTATCTGACCGCTGTGGAAAACCACTCTCTCATCCACAGCCTGGCCACTAACAAGGTATTTTCGGCCAATTAACAACAACTGACTCACTTTCTGTCAGGATGTGTGTGGGTCTCCGCATGATTGACACGGTCTCTAGGATGATGAGAACTAATTGACAGTTTAATAACGAACCTGAAACGCCTCATACCGATCGAGCCAATCAAAAGCCATCATCCTTGGCATGCCAGACAGTCAGATTGAGAAGGCATTCATATTCCAGAAGGCTAAAGAACATTAACATTCCAACAGCACACTGACCAATTAGCTAGCATTACATACTGCTACATACTGCAGCAATACTGTAGGAATCCATTCAGCTGGATGCTTAATGATACAAATGTAAGACACACATCTTATACATAGGATCAGAGACACACACACACACAGACACACGCTTTCCCAACCTAGAGAATCTGGGTCACTAGAGGAAGTGTTTCGCATCAGTCACTGGCGTTGTATGGTAATCAACCCCCTCTGCTGTAGCTCCTACTTAAACTGGGACAAAAACTGCTGCAACTTCTGATTACGCACACACTCTTTCATGCCCACATGCACACACTTACACACACAGCCTACCTTCACTTCCTGTGAGTTGAGCTGGGCGGAGTAATACTGAGAGACTTTTTTGTGGGTTACAGGTCACATCTTCAAATTCATATGATTTCATACATTTCGTTTTTATCACATTTCCATTTACTATTTTCCATATATCTATTTCTGTTGCACCCACTCAGAAGAAAAATATATATATATGAAGTACCAGTCAACATTTTGAACACACCTACTTATTCAAGGGTTTTTCTTTATTTTTAATAGTGAAGACATCAAAACTATGAAATAACACAAATGGAATCATGTAGTAACCAAAAAAGTGTTAAACAAATCAAAATACATTTTACATTTTAGATTCTTTAAAGTAGACACCTTTTGCCATGGCATTCTCTCAACCAGCTTCACCTGGAATGCTTTTCCAACAGTCTTGAAGGAGTTCCCACATATGCTGAGCACTTGTTGGCTGTTTTTCCTTCAATCTGTGGTCCAACTCATCCCAAACCATATCAATTGGGTTGAGGTCGGGTGATTGTGGAGGCCAGGTCATCTGATGCAGCACCATCACTCTTCTTCTTGGTCAAATAGCCCTTACACAGCCTGGAGGTGTTTTTTGGGTCATTGTCATGTCGAAAAACAAATGATAGTCCCACTAAGAGCAAACCAGATTGGATGGCGTATCGCTGCAAAATGCTGTAGTAGCCATGCTGTTTAAGTGTCCCTTGAATTCTAAAAAAATCACTAACAGTGTCACCAGCTAAGCACCCCCAAACCTCCTCTTACATGCCTCACGGTGGAACCAAAAATCTCAAATTTGGACTCATCAGACCAAAGGACAGATTTCCATTGGTCTAATGTCCATTGCTCATGTTTCTTGGCCCAAGCAAGTCTCTTCTTATTATTGGTGTCCTTTAGTAGTGGTTTCTATGTAGCAATTCGACCATGAAGGCCTGATTCACGCAGTCTCTTCTGAACAGTTGATGTTGAGATGTGTCTGTTACTTGAACTCTGAAGCATTTATTTGGGCAGCAATCTGAAGTGCAGTTAACTCTAATGAACTTATCTTCTGCAGCAGAGGTAACTCTGGGTCTTCCTTTCCTGTGGTGGTCCTCATGAGAGACAGTTTCATCATAGAGCTTGATGGTTTTTGAGACTGCACTTGAAGAAACTTTCAAAGTTCTTGAAATGCTCTGTATTGACTGACCTTCATGTCTTAAAGTAATGAACGACTGTCATTTTTTCTTTACTTTTTCTTTACTTTGAGCTGTTCTTGCCATAATATGGACTTTGTCTTTTACCAAATAGGGCTATCTTCTGTATACCGCTCCTACCTTCTCACAACACAACTGAATGGCTAAAACACATTAATCTGGGGAAAATAAAAAACAGTGTGGTCTTGTGAACGAGCATATCCAATCTCTTAGTCACCAGGCAGACCACTGACAAACTGAGCTCCTATTATCTGCCCAGAGACAGGAGACGCCTCAATCCGCTTTCTGAAGGCTTTAGAGAGCCAATGGAAGCCTTAGAAAGTGCTACGTAACCCCACAGATACTGTAGTTTCGATAGAGAATCTAAAGAAGAACTACAAATTCTCAGACAGGCCACTTCCTGCTTGGAATTTTCTCAGGTTTTTGCCTGCCATATGAGTTCTGTTATACTCGCAGACACCATTCAAACATGTTTTAGAAACTTCAGAGTGTTTTCTATCCAAATATACTAATAATATGCATATTCTCGTTTCTGGGCAAGAGTAGTAACCAGTTTAAATCGGGTACGTTTTTTATCCGGCCGTGCAAATACTGCCCCCTAGCCCAGACAGGTTAAGAAGGGAATAAATTCCACAATTTAACTTTTAACAAGGCACACCTGTTAAAACCTCTCTAGGGGGTGTGGGACGCTACCGTCCCACCTGGCCAACATCCAGTGAAATTGCAGAGTGCCAAATTCAAAAACAGAAATACTAATTATAAAAATGAATGAAACATAGAAGTGTTATACATCAGTTTAAAGATTAACTTCTTGTTAATCCAACCACGGTGTCAGATTTCAAAAAGACTTTACGGCGAAAGCAAAGCATGCGATTATCTGAGAACAGCGCCCAGCAGACAAATCATTACAAACAGTTAGAAGAGGAGTAACAAAAGTCAGAAATAGCGATAAAATGTATCACTTTCCTTTGATGATCTTCATATGATTGCACTCCCAAGACTCCACGTTACACAATAAATGTTTGTTTTGTTCGATAATGTCCCTCTTCATATTCAAAAACCTCAGTTTTGTTGGTGCGTTTTGTTCAGTAATCCATTGGAACAAAGCGCGGTCACAACAGACGAAAAATCAAAAAAGTCCATAAAAGTTCGTAGAAACATGTCAAACAATGTTTATAATCAATCCTCAGGTTGTTTTTGTCATAAATAATCGATCATATTTCAACCGGACAATAGCTTCGCCAATAGAAAAGGAAAAACAAGAAAGGCACGCTCCCGGTCATGCGCAGGACTCATGTCTGGAAATTTCCACTGTCCTCTCATTGAAAGTGGTGTTTCTCCCTCATTTTTCAGAGTAAAAGCCTGAAACAATGCCTAAAGACTGGCCACATGTAGTGGAAGCCATAGGGATCGTGAACTACGTCATAAGTCTTTGTATGGTGGATAGGCTTTCAATGGAAAAACAGGCATTTCAAAATAATAGCACTTCCTGGATGGATTTTCCTCAGGTTTTCGCCTGCCATATCAGTTCTGTTATACTCACAGATATTATTTTAATAGTTTTGGAAACTATAGAGTGTTTTCTATCCAAATCTACCAATTATATGCATATCCTAGCTTCTGGACCTGAGTAGCAGGCAGTTTACTTTGGGCACGCTTTTCATCCAAAATTCCGAATGCTGCCCCCTACTCTAGTGAGGTTAATTGAAATGCATTCCAGTTGACTACCTCATGAAGCTGGTTGAGAGAATGCCAATAGTGTGCAACGCTGTCATGAAGGCAAAGGGTGGCTACTTTGAAGAATCTAAAATCTAAAATATATTTTGATTTGTTTAACACTTTTTTATTTACTACATGATTCCATATGTGTTATTTCATAGTGTTGATGCCTTCACTATTATTCTACAATGTAGAAACTAGTACAAATAAAGAAAAACCCTTAAATGAGTAGGTGTATCCAAACTTTTTACTGGTACTGTATATATACATACATAATACAAAGTAATGCTCATTTTGCTCATATTACAGAGTTTAGGAAATAGTCCATTTGGTATGTAAAGGAAAATAAACAAGAAAATCCCATTCCATTCCCCCAACCCCACCCAGCTAACATGTCTCCATCCAAGGCTCAAGTATATTTGTCCAGACTTCAATTGTTCCTTGACTAGCACCATTCATTCTCGATGTTGATCATTCAAATGTTAGAAATTCTAATAATAACTGTATCCACTGATGAATTGGGAGTGATGAGGTGACTGCCATCTAAGAGCCAACATATTGTTTAAGGCAGTGCTGCCTGCCAGCAGTAATCGTGTCTGATTGATTCAGAAATTCAAGGTCCTCGTTAAGTAACATAGTGGATGTGAAGCATTGAATATTTACATTCATGCTCTTTGAAATGACTTTTGTAACTTTGTCCCAGATGCATTTAACTACAGGGCACTCCCATGTCCTATGAAGAACCTGATTTAGGGGACACAGTTGGGGCAATTTCATTGTAAAAAGTTGATTTGGTTTTAAATACAGTCTTTGAACGAACTTGAAATTAATAAATTGATGCCAAGGATTACAGGATGCCAAGGTCATATTTTTCCATATTCTGTTTCAGTTTTAACGGTTGTTGGTCTGTATACCATACTTGTTTAAGGGCTAGCTCAGAATATGAGCTTTCCAAAAGCTGTTTATATATTATGGAGATTCCTTTCGGAAGCCCAGATACTTTCTTTATAAATCCCATTATTGGATGGTTCGGTAGTTGGGTTTCCCAAGGGACTCATAGGCCAGCATAGTTGACCTAAGTTGTACATTTCTAAAATAAAATGAGTTACCTGGTAATGTGTCTTTCAAATCTTAGAATTGTTCTCAAACCATTCCTGTCCATGATATCGGCAAGGGTATGGAATCCACATGTGGACCATTGGGGGGATGCAAATGGCTGCCCTCCAGATCGCAAGGTATTATTGTGAAATATTGGAGTCTAGGCATGTCATTTTGATTCCCAGCTACATTGTTATTAAAATTTGCGCCAAATAGAAATTGTGAGTAATAAAAGGACCAAAGCGTTCTTTACATTGTTTAAGGGATATATCAGTGAAAACCAGGGGTTAGAAACAAAATGATTGTTTTCGTTCCATTCCACACTGCCAACCAGCAAAATAAAGTTCTGAACCGGTTCAAACCCCCAAAAAGTTCATTTGTGTTCCTTTTTTGACTTGTGAAATCGCCATCATTTTTACGTTTAGCTCATTAAATGACTCCACCAAAGAATGCAGATGGAACAGCTTGCTATAGACCGGCCAACCTAATGGACAGACAGGTGTAGGGCATGAGATGCGAATGAAATGTTGCAGGTGGGGAGAGAGCGAGTGAGGGGTGGACATGGAGGCTTGGCTTGAAGCGCTTAGCATCATGAAATGACGTGCATATAATTGTGTTTAGGATATAAGTAGTAGACCTATCATTCCTACTTCACTAAATTACACAATTATATACTAGCTCGTTGCCTACAGAGGACTGGCTAATATGGAGGAACTTTGAACATTTGAACGTTGGCTCAACGCCCTGGACCAGAGCTAATAACAAGCTTGGGTGTGCAGTGGCACCAGTGGCACCTCTTCCAGGGCAATAGGAGACACCATATCTCTCCATATTCAGTCAGGGGGCGGAAGAATCATGTCTAAACCAATTGAGAATGGGGTGATATGCTAGTGCCTGGAATTACAATTTAAAGTTTGGTAGAGATAGCCCTCCTACATCTTTCCCTCTTTGTAAGTCTGTACATTTTTTCTGGGATCAGATAATTTTTATCTAAAATTCAAGCAGTGGATTTTGGTAGGAAGGGATGTTTTTTCTGGAACCCTATAATACAGTTACAGTCAGATAAAGAATGAAAAGATAGAGAATATAATTCCATCCATTCACTGCACCTCCACAGGGACAGACAATATCAGCTCTGTGTGTGTGTGTGTGTATGTGTGTGTGTGTGTGTGTGTGTGTGTGTGTGTGTGTGTGTGTGTGTGTGTGTGTGTGTGTGTGTGTGTGTGTGTGTGTGTGTGAGATAAATACTCTAGAGCGTTATCAGGTGTGTGTTGGCGTGTTCCTTCATTGTACAGTATATCACACAGCTGATGTGTGTCTAAATGGTATGTCTGTGTGTGAGTGAGAACTCTACAGTCTCCATGATAGCGCTGTCCAGTGAGGCACCTGATATTACAGTAACACACAGACAAAAACTCTAAATGACCTAGCAAGAAAAACACATCTAAAGAGACAGAACATCACCTGACTAGGGACTCAACTGAAGCCAGGGACAAAAACTAGCGATAAAACATTACATTAGGTGGTAGAAGAAAGGAGAGCCAACTCAGCTATGAATCGTGGTGGGCTTCGACACAACATCCACTAAGTGTGTCAAATCAAATTGTATTTGTCACATACACGTGTTATTGTGGGTGAAGCGAAATGCTTGTGTTTCTAGCTCTAACCGTGCAGTAGTATCTAACAGTAATATCTAACAATTTCACAACAATACACACAAATCTAAAGTAAAGGAATGGAATTAAGAATATATAAATATTGTCAGAGGGGCATAGACTAAGATACAGTAGAATAGAATACAATATATACATATGAAATGAGTAATGCAAAATATGTAAACATTATTAAAGTGAGGTAAACATGATTAAAGTGCTATGTGTGGCTGTGATTCAGTGAACCATGAACAATGTCTTGGTGAAATGATATGACTTTCACAGTAGCTGGCTGTCAATGTCAATTGTTCGGCCAGCGCTTTGAAAACTGTTTCAATAAAAATCTGAAGCTAATCTAAGGCATTGTCCCAAGCAATCATCTCTGAAGAAAAAGTGTGTGTGTGTGTGTGTGTTGTGTGTTTCAAGTTGTGTGTGAGACTGTGCCAATGTGTGTTTGTGAGGTGTGTGTGTTTAGGAGTCAGTTTTATTGACTCTACTCTTGTGTATCTCCTCCATCTGCTGCATTCCAGCTGGATCCCTCCCACACACACACACACACACACACACACACACACACACACACACACACACACACACACACACACACACACACACACACACACACACACACACACACACACACACACACACACACACACACACACCTTCCTTCTTCCAGGCTTTTGAAGCAGGGAACAGCGAAGATTGCTCTCTGTGTGAAAGCTTTGTCTGGGACTGAGTTCCTCTGAGGAGCGCCAGGTAATCACCAAGACAATGGGCCATGAAATCACAGACTATGACAGTCTGTCTACAGCCAGGTTAGTCAGGGACAGGGTGGCCAGACTCTAACCCAGGACTAGGTGGCAGGGATCGGTGTCCAGTTTGTTCACTCTGACCCCCTCCACCACCTCCTTCTGAAGGACAACCTGTCACTCACACCTGTTCCAATGCAGATCGCACTCTCTATCTCTCCCTGTCGCTCTCTGTCTGTCTCTCTCTGTCTATCTCTCCCTGTCTCTCTCTGGCTATCTTTCCATCTCTCCCTGTCTCTCTCTGTCTATATCTCTCTGTCTATCTCTCCCTGTCTCTCTCTGTCTGTCTCTCCCTGTCTCTCTCTGGCTATCTTTCCGTCACTCCCTGTCTCTCGCTGTCTATCTCTCTCTGTCTATCTCTCCCTGTCTCTCTCTGTCTGTCTCTCCCTGTCTCTCTCTGGCTATCTTTCCGTCTCTCCCTGTCTCTCTCTCCCTGTCGCTCTCTGTCTATTGCTCTTTCTCTCCCTGTCTCTCTCTGTCTAGCTCTCTCTCTCCCTGTCTCTCTCTCTGTCTCTCTCTCATTCTGTCTCTGTCTGTCTGTCTGTCTGTCTGTCTGTCTGTCTGTCTGTCTCTCTCTCTCTCTCTTTCTCTCTCCCTCCCTGTCTCTCTCTGTCTCTCCCTGTCTCTCCCTGTCCCTCTTTCCCTGTCTCTCTCTCCCTGTCGCTCTCTGTCTATCGCTCTCTCTCTCTCTCTGTCTTTCTCTCTCTCTCTGTCGATCTCTCTCTCTCCCTGTCTATCTCTCTCTCTCCCTGTCTATCTCTCTCTCTCCCTGTCTCTCTGTCTCTCTCTCATTCTGTCTCACTCTCTCTCTGTCTCTCTGTCTCTCTGTCTCTCTCTCTGTCTGTCTGTCTGTCTGTCTGTCTGTCTGTCTGTCTGTCTGTCTGTCTGTCTGTCTGTCTGTCTGTCTGTCTGTCTGTCTGTCTGTCTCTCTCTCTCCCTGTCTCTCTCTGTCTCTCTCTCTCTCCCTGTCTCTCTCTCTCTCTTTCTCTGTATGTCTCTCTCTCTCTGTCTCTGTCGCTCTCTCTCTCTCTCTCTTTCTCTATCTCTATTCAATTCAATTCAAGGGGCTTTATTGGCATGGGAAACAAATGTGTACATTGCCAAAGCAAGTGAAATGGATAAACAAAACTGAAATAAACAATAAAGTGATTGCACACTGTGGTATTTATCAAATTTGGATTTGTTTTCAAATTCTTTGTAGATCAGTGTAATCTGAAGGAAATATGTGTCTCTAATATGGTCATACATTTGGCAGGAGGTTAGGAAGTGCAGCTCAGTTTCCACCACATTTTGTGGGCAGTGTGCATATAGCCTGTCTTCTCTTGAGAGCCAGGCATGTCTTCGGCGGTCTTTCTCAATAGCAAGGCTATGCTCACTGAGTCTGTACATAGTCAAAGATGTCCTTAATGTTGGGTCAGTCACAATGGTCAGGTATTCTGCCACTGTGTACTCTCTGTTTAGGGCCAAATAGCATTCTTGTTTGCTCAGTTTTTTTGTAAATTCTTTCCAATGTGTCAAGTAATTATCTTTATGTTTTTTCATGATTTGGTTAGGTCTAATTGTGTTCTCCCTCTGACTCTCTCAATTCAATTCAATTCAATTCAAGGGGCTTTATTGGCATGGGAAACATATGTTAACATTGTCAAAGCAAGTGAGGTAGATACGGTGAGGGAAAAAAGTATTTGATCCCCTGCTGATTTTGTATGTTTGCCCACTGACAAAGAAATGATCAGTCTATAATTTTAATGGTAGGTTTATTTGAACAGTGAGAGACAGAATAACAACAACAAAAATCCAGAAAAACGCATGTCAAAAATGTTATAAATTGATTTGTACAAAATCAAATGTACAAAATCAGCAGAGTGAAATCTCTGTCTCTGTCTCTCTATGTGTGTCTCTGTGTCTCTCTCTTGCTCTCTCTCGCTCTCTCCCTTGTTCTCTCTCTTCTACCTACTTTACTTACTCACCTCTCATATTCTCTGAATCTTTCTTTCATCCTTTCTTTCTGTCTGTCTTTCTTTCTGTCAGTCTGTCTTTCTTTCTCTCCCCCTCCCTCTCCTTTCCCTCTCTGATTGTTCTGAGTGCTCCTTTGTCACCTCTCCATCTCCCACAGTCATCTTGACAGTGAGGTTTGGGTAGAATGAGGACCCAGAAGGACCCCCTCCCTGTCTCACCGTCACCATAATCATTTCAGACAGGCCTGACGCGGCTGCCCGCTCCACGGGTCCTTTTGTCAGCAGTGACTCAGAACAGTGGGGTCGATCACTCAGCCGTTCTCAACCCACAGAGACACACACACAGGAGACAAATCAAACAGGCCAAATGCACTCCTAAATGCTTCTGTCTACTCTTTTTGTGCCCCCTCAACTGGATCAGAAAGCCCCACAGATGTCAGGGGGACATCAGGTCTCAAAGCGTTTAAACAGTCTAAAACATTTCCCTTCTGGTGAAATAACCATTTTTGACTGCAGATTTAAACATTCTGCTAAGATGTGGAACTGTGATATATTAGGGAGGGAGGGAGGGAGGGAGGGAGGGGAGGAGGGGGAGGGAGGGAGGGAGGGAGGGGAGGAGGAGGAGGAGGGAGGGAGGGAGGGAGGGAGGGAGGGAGGGAGGGAGGGAGGGGAGGAGGAGGAGGAGGGAGGGAGGGAGGAGGGAGGGAGGGAGGGGAGGAGGAGGAGGAGGAGGGAGGGAGGGAGGGAGGAGGAGGAGGGGAGGGAGGGAGGGAGGGGAGGGAGGGAGGGAGGGAGGGAGGGAGGGAGGGGAGGGAGGGATGGGAGGGAGGGAGGAGGAGGGAGGGAGGGAGGGGAGGAGGAGGAGGGAGGGAGGGAGGGAGGGAGGGGAGGAGGAGGAGGAGGAGGGGAGGGAGGGAGGGAGGGAGGGAGGGAGGGAGGGAGGGAGGGAGGAGGGGAGGAGGGAGGGAGGGAGGGAGGGAGGGAGGGAGGGAGGGGAGGGGAGGAGGAGGAGGAGGGAGGAGGGAAGGGAGGGAGGGAGGGAGGCAGGCAGGCAGGCAGGCAGGCTGACAGGCAGGCAGGCAGGGAGGGAGGGAGGCACGGACGGAGGGAGAGTGGGAGAGAGGGAGGGGAGTGGGAGAGGGGAGGAGGGGTGTATTATCAGTACATAGAATCCTTCTTTATGTATCTTTGCACTTCGTCCTGTTTTCATACACAAAGGAAATACCTCCACTCTGTGACATCACGACAGAGATTACACACAAAAACACAAACACATACTCTCGGGTCAAAGACATACAGTACCAGTCAAAAGTTTGGACACACCTACTCATTCAAGGGTTTTTCTTCGTTTTTACTATTTTCTACCTTGTAGAATAAGCAAATTTGGACCCATCAAACCAAAGGACAGATTTCCACCGGTATAATGTCCATTGCTCGTGTTTCTTGGCCCAAGAAAATCTCTTCTTATTATTTGTGTCCTCTGGTAGTGGTTTCTTTGCAGCAATTCGACCATGAAGGCCTGATTCATTTATTCCGGGGCTCCCGGGTGGCGCAGCGGTCTAAAGCACTGCATCTCAATGCAAGAGGCGTCACTACAGCCCCTGGTTTGAATCCAGGCTGAATCACATCCGACTGTGATTGGGAGTCCCATAGGGCGGTGCACAATTGTCCCAGCGTCGTCCGGGTTTGGCCGGGGTAAGCCGTCATTGTAAATAAGAATTTGTTCTTAACTGACTTGCCTAGTTAAATAAAGGTTACATTTTAAAAAATAAAACACATTCGGGCTGCAATGTCTGAGGCTGGTAACTCTAATGAACTTATTCTCTGCAGCAGAGGTAACTCTGGGTCTTCCTTTCCTGAGGCGGTCCTCAGGAGAGCCAGTTTCATCATAGCGCTTGATGATTTTTGCGAAACGTTCAAACTTCATTAAGAAGAAAATAAATTCCACAAATGTACTTTTAACAAAGCACACCTGTTAATTGAAATGCATTCCAGGTGGCTACCTCATGAAGCTGGTTGAGAAAATGCCAAGAGTGTGCAAAGCTGTCATCAAGGCAAAGGGTGGCTATTTTGAAGAATCTCAAATATAAAATATATTTTGATTTGTTTAACACTTTTTTGGTTGCTACATGATTTCATATGTGTTATTTGATGGTTTTGATGTCTTCACTATTATTCTACAATGTAGAAAATAGTAAAAATAAAGAAAATCCCTGGAATGAGTAGGTGTGTCCAACCTTTTGACTACTGTACATCTGATAAATCAATGGGACATCATGGGACCTCATTCTGAATAGACGTAGAACAGAGATTTGTCCTCTTTCTATTTTCCTCTACCTCTCTCAACCCAACCCCCTCCATCTCTATGTTATTTTCCTATTTCTCTCTGTCTCGCCTGTGAAAACCCCTCCCTCTCTCCATATCTCCTCTGTGAGATTTAATCTCCACATTCTGTTGCTGTGGCTGCCACCTGTAAACACATGTCCCTCCCCTCTCTCCCTCCTCTCTCTCCTCCTCTCTCCCCTCCCTCCTCTCCTCTCTCCCTCCCTCCTCTCTCCCTCCCTCTCTCTCCCTCCCTCCCTCTCTCCCTCCCTCCCTCCCTCCCCACTCACTCCCCCTCTCCATCCCTCCCTAACTCTCTCCCTGTCTCCTCCATCTTGTACTGGAAAACAAATAAATCACGAGCAAGGGAGGGAGTGAAAAAGAGGAAAATAAAAAAAATGAAAAGAGAGACAAATGTAATTCAGGTCGGTGGTGCGGAAGGCAGCTCATTGGCCTGCAGTTGCAAGCGACATCACAGGTGGAGCTGGGATCAGGCACAACCTATTAGAACACAATTGGCTGGCAACACATCAGGTGCATGGCAGCATTTTTAAGTAAACCAGCAACCCAGATATAAGAACTCATATGCTACACCATAGTAAACAGGTAGACGCTATGCGATTAAGGGTAGTTACAAAATGTTATGGCTATTTGGTGTTATTTGAAGCACAGGAAGAGCATAACTTAACAAGTTAGACCTCTTGTATGTCAGAGAATGGCCCTACAGTGTAGACAGGATAGGTTCTAGTCCTATAGTGTAGAGATTTAGGGTTTTACTCCTGTTGTAGAAAGGATCAATTTTAGTCCTATAGTGTGGACAGAATAGGTTCTAGTCCTATAGTGTAGAGATTTAGGGTTCTAGTCCTACAGTGTAGAGAGGATAGGTTCTAGTCCTATAGTGTAGAGAGGATAGGTACTAGTCCTAAACTGTGGAGAGAATAGGTTCTAGTCCTATAGTGTAGATAGGATAGGTTCTAGTCCTATAGTGTAGAGAGGATAGGTTCTAGTTTTATAGTGTATAGAGGTTCTAGTCCTATAATGTAGAGAGCATATGTTCTAGTCCTAGAGTGTAGATAGGATATGTACTAGTCCTATAGTGTAAAGAGAATAGGTTCTAATTCTATAGTGTAAAGCGGTTCTAGTCCTATAGTGTAGAGAGGATAGGTTCTAGTCCTATAGTTTAGACAACATAGGTTCTAGTCCTATAGTGTAGAGAGGATAGGTTCTATGCCTAAAGTGTAGAGAGGATAGGTTCTAGTTCTATAGTGTAAAGAGGTTATAGTCATTTAGCTTAGAGCGTATAGATTCTAGTCCTATAGTGTAGAGAGGATAGGTTCCAGTCCATTAGTGTACAGAGGATAGGTTCTAGTCCTATAGTGAAGAGAGGATAGGTTCTAGTCCTATAGTATACAGAGGATAGGATCTGGGTCTATAGTGTAAAGAGGTTATAGTCCTATAGTGTAGAGATAATAGGTTCTAGTCCTATAGTGAAGAGAGGATAGGTTCTAGTCCTATGGTGTAGAGAGGATAGGTTCTAGTCCTATACAGTAGAGAGGATAGGTTCTAGTCCTATAGTGTTGAGAGGATAGGTTCTAGTCCTATACAGTAGAGAGGTTAGGTTCTAGTCCTATAGTGTAGAGAGGATAGGTTCTAGTCCTATAGATTAGACAACATAGGTTCTAGTCCTATAGTGTAGAGAGGATAGGTTCTAGTCCTATAGTGTAGAGAGGATTGGTTCTAGTCCTATAGTGTAAAGAGGTTATAGTCCTTTAGCTTAGAGCGGATAGGTTCTAGTCCTATAGTGTAGAGAGGATAGGTTCTAGTCCTATAGTGTAGAGAGGATTGGTTCTAGTCCTATAGTGTAAAGAGGATAGGTTCTAGTCCTATAGTGTAGAAAGGATAGGTTCTAGTCCTATAGTGAAGAGAGGATAGGTTCTAGTCCTATAGTGTAGAGAGGATAGGTTCTAGTCCTATAGTGTAGAAAGGATAGGTTCTAGTCCTATAGTGTAGAAAGGATAGGTTCTAGTCCTATAGTGAAGAGAGGATAGGTTCTAGTCCTATAGTGTAGAGAGGATTGGTTCTAGTCCTAGAGTGTAGATAGGATATGTACTAGTCCTATAGTGTAAAGAGAATAGGTTCTAATTCTATAGTGTAAAGCGGTTCTAGTCCTATAGTGTAGAGAGGATAGGTTCTAGTCCTATAGTTTAGACAACATAGGTTCTAGTCCTATAGTGTAGAGAGGATAGGTTCTATGCCTAAAGTGTAGAGAGGATAGGTTCTAGTTCTATAGTGTAAAGAGGTTATAGTCATTTAGCTTAGAGCGTATAGATTCTAGTCCTATAGTGTAGAGAGGATAGGTTCCAGTCCATTAGTGTACAGAGGATAGGTTCTAGTCCTATAGTGAAGAGAGGATAGGTTCTAGTCCTATAGTATACAGAGGATAGGATCTGGGTCTATAGTGTGAAGAGGTTATAGTCCTATAGTGTAGAGATAATAGGTTCTAGTCCTATAGTGAAGAGAGGATAGGTTCTAGTCCTATGGTGTAGAGAGGATAGGTTCTAGTCCTATACAGTAGAGAGGATAGGTTCTAGTCCTATAGTGTTGAGAGGATAGGTTCTAGTCCTATACAGTAGAGAGGTTAGGTTCTAGTCCTATAGTGTAGAGAGGATAGGTTCTAGTCCTATAGATTAGACAACATAGGTTCTAGTCCTATAGTGTAGAGAGGATAGGTTCTAGTCCTATAGTGTAGAGAGGATTGGTTCTAGTCCTATAGTGTAAAGAGGTTATAGTCCTTTAGCTTAGAGCGGATAGGTTCTAGTCCTATAGTGTAGAGAGGATAGGTTCTAGTCCTATAGTGTAGAGAGGATTGGTTCTAGTCCTATAGTGTAAAGAGGATAGGTTCTAGTCCTATAGTGTAGAAAGGATAGGTTCTAGTCCTATAGTGAAGAGAGGATAGGTTCTAGTCCTATAGTGTAGAGAGGATAGGTTCTAGTCCTATAGTGTAGAAAGGATAGGTTCTAGTCCTATAGTGTAGAAAGGATAGGTTCTAGTCCTATAGTGAAGAGAGGATAGGTTCTAGTCCTATAGTGTAGAGAGGATTGGTTCTAGTCCTATAGTGTAAAGAGGTTATAGTCCTTTAGCTTAGAGCGGATAGGTTCTAGTCCTATAGTGTAGAGAGGATAGGTTCTAGTCCTATAATGTAGAGAGGATTGGTTCTAGTCCTATAGTGTAAAGAGGATAGGTTCTAGTCCTATAGTGTAGAAAGGATAGGTTCTAGTCCTATAGAGAAGAGAGGATAGGTTCTAGTCCTATAGTGTAGAGAGGATAGGTTCTAGTTTTATAGTGAAGAGAGGATAGGGGGAGTTATGACTGGAAGCACACACCTATAAACTACAATGTGTCTTTGCACGAGAGAGAGAGAGAGAGAGAGAGAGAGAGAGAGAGAGAGAGAGAGAGAGAGAGAGAGAGTACGTGTGAGAGAGAGGGAGAGAGAGCAAGACAGAGACAGAGAGAGAGAGTACGTGTGAGAGAGAGGGAGAGAGAGCAAGACAGAGACAGAGCGACAGAGAGAGAGAGAGAGAGAGAGAGAGAGTACGTGTGAGAGAGAGGGAGAGAGAGTGAGACAGAGCGACAGAGAGAGAGAGAGAGTACGTGTGAGAGAGAGGGAGAGACAGCGACAGAGAGCGAGACAGAGACAGAGCGACAGAGCGAGAGAGAGATAGAGAGAGAGATGCAGAGATGATTAAGGGCGCTGTAGCTATCGGTGCGTGGGTTTATCAGGACGTCCTCAATGCAGAAGGCCATAACAGAGAAACTGTCACCATCACACAGAATAATGGGCTTGGAGGGAGGGGAGACAGATAGAGAGAGTGAGGGAGGGAAGGAGAGCAAGGAGGAGACAGACAGAGAGGGGGAGGGAAGTATAGAGAGGGGGAGGGAAGTATAGCCAGGTGGAGAGAGATAGAGAGAGGGAGGTAGGGAGGATAGTATAGCAAGGAGGAGATAGATAGATAGATAGATACTATAGATAGATAGATAGATAGATAGATAGATAGATAGATAGATAGATAGATAGATAGATAGATAGATAGATAGATAGATACTATAGATAGATATAGAGAGAGAATGAAGTAGAGCGAGGAGGAGAGAGATATAGAGAGAGAATGAAGTAGAGCGAGGAGGAGAAAGAGAGAGATAGAGAGTGAATGAAGTAGAGCGAGAAGGAGAGAGATATAGAGAGAGAATGAAGTAGAGCGAGAAGGAGAGAGAGATAGAGAGAGAATGAAGTAGAGCGAGGAGGAGAGAGAGAGAGATAGAGAGAGAATGAAGTAGAGCGAGGAGGAGAGAGAGAGAGATAGAGAGAGAATGAAGTAGAGCGAGAAGGAGAGAGAGATAGAGAGAGAATGAAGTAGAGCGAGGAGGAGAGAGAGATAGAGAGAGAATGAAGTAGAGCGAGAAGGAGAGAGATAGATAGAGAATGAAGTAGAGCGAGGAGGAGAGAGATATAGAGAGAGAATGAAGTAGAGCGAGAAGGAGAGAGATATAGAGAGAGAATGAAGTAGAGCGAGGAGGAGAGAGATATAGAGAGAGAATGAAGTAGAGCGAGAAGGAGAGAGAGATAGAGAGAGAATGAAGTAGAGCGAGGAGGAGAGAGAGATAGAGAGAGAATGAAGTAGAGCGAGGAGGAGAGAGATATAGAGAGAGAATGAAGTAGAGCGAGGAGGAGAGAGAGATAGAGAGAGAATGAAGTAGAGCAAGAAGGAGAGAGATATAGAGAGAGAATGAAGTAGAGCGAGAAGGAGAGAGATACATTTAGACAGGGAGGGAGTACGAGGCTGTAAGAGAGGGGGAAAAGGAGGCATGAAAGAGGAGGAGAGAGAGAGGAAATGAAGTACAGAAATGGTAGAGGGGAATGAAGGAGAGAGAATGATAGTGAGATGGAGAGGGTGTGTGAGGGAGTAGAGGAGAGAGAATGGATGGATGGAGCAAGGAAGAAAGAATGATGAAGAGAGGAAGGGAGAGGGAGAAATGTAGGAGAGGGAGGAATGTAGGAGAGGGAGGAATGTAGGAGAGGGAGAAGAAAGGAGTGGTAGAGAATATACTCGGTAAGAATGAGGTAAGACTGTGAGTATGTGTGTGCATGTGTGTGCATGTGTGTGTGTCTGCCTGCATCTCAACAGTAATTGGGTAATACCAGTGCTGCCTGCCGTGTCCCTCTGCCTTTCCTACAGCACACAGAAGACTATTGATCAGGCAAGGAGGTGAAATATCAAACCCAGGATCATAGGCTATGTGTTTCCCTCCATCTCACATATCACACATTCCCTCTCTCTGTTTCCCCTCCATCTCACACACTCCGTAGCTCCCTGCTCTTTCATGTTCCCCAACACAGATCGATAGACACTGGCAGTGCACAGTGGCAATCTCCCAAATGCCCCTCATTGCCTTGAGAAGCAATTGGAAACACAGCTGTTTAAAGAGTCAGAGCCCTCTGACCTGCTCTGTCTCCCAGTGGGTTTTCATTCTTCACTTTGAATCAGGTAACTTTATCCAACCTGTAACATCTGACAGGAAGAGGTTCTCCTGAGAGATGGGGGGTGGGGGCGCACCCCAAAGAGCATGGAACTGATGGATGAGAACGGGTAGGATTTGGACCACACACTTGCACACACACATACACATGATCAACCTCATGTACACATACTATCTCATTCTCTCCCTCTCTCCCTCTCTCCCCCATCTCCACCCCCAGCCTCTCTCCCTCTCTGACCCTCTGACCTGCTGACCCTCTGTCTAATCAGGGTCACTTTAATGAGGAGGTCTGTCCGTCAGTCAGACCCTGTCTCATGAATAAACCATAATGAGAGACACAGAGAGAGAAGCAGGACTGTTCTGAAGGTGACCTACAGCTCTCAGACTGTCACTAAGCCTGGCCCTGCCCTGCCCTGCACACCAACACACGAGCATACCACACTACCACCACACCACACCACCACTACAACACACCACCACACCACACTACCACCACACCACACCACCACCACTACAACACACCACCATACCACACTACCACCACACCACCCCCACTACAACACACCACCACACCACACTACCACCACAACACACCACCACATCACACTACCACCACACCCACCACACCACACCACCACCACTACAACACACCACCACACCACACTACCACCACACCACCACCACTACAACACACCACCACACCACACTACCACCACACCACCACACCACCACCACTACACCAGCCCAACATCACACCACCACACCACACCACCACAACACACTACCACCACCACACACTACCACCACACCACCACCACTACAACACACCACCACATCACACTACCACCACACCACACCACCACCACTACAACACACCACCACACCACACCACCACCACTACACCAGCCCAACATCACACCATCACACCACACCACCACAACACACTACCACCACACCACACTACCACCACACCACTACCACTACACCAGCCCAACATCACATCACAGCACAACACCACACCACCACTACAACACACCACCACACCACACCACCACCACTACACCAGCCCAACATCACAGCACAGCACAACACCACCACCACAACACACCACCACACCACACACTACCACCACCACACCACACACCACACACTACCACCACACCACACCACACACTACCACCACACCACACCACACTACACCATTACACCAGCCCAACATCACATCACAGCACAACACCACCACTACAACACACCACCACACCACACTACCACTACCACCACCACAACACACTACCACCACACCACACCACCACCACTACAACACACCACCACACCACACTACCACCACACCAACACACGAGCATACCACACTACCACCACACTACACCACCACCACTACAACACACCACCACATCACACTACCACCACACCACCACACCACACCACCACCACTACAACACACCACCACTACACCAGCCCAACATCACATCACAGCACAACACCACACCACCACTACAACACACCACCACACCACACCACCACCACTACACCAGCCCAACATCACATCACAGCACAGCACAACACAACACCACCACCACAACACACCACCACACCACACACTACCACCACCACACCACACCACACACTACCACCACACCACACCACACTACACCATTACACCAGCCCAACATCACATCACAGCACAACACCACCACTACAACACACCACCACACCACACACTACCACCACCACACCACACACTACCACCACACCACACCACCACACCCCACCACACCACCACCACTACACCAGCCCAACATCACATCACAGCACAACACCACCACTACAACACACCACCACACCACACTACCACCACACCAACACACGAGCATACCACTACCACCACACCACCACACCACCACCACTACAACACACCACCACACCACACTACCACCACACCATCACCACTACAACACACCACCACACCACACTACCACCACACCACACCACACCACCACCACTACAACACACCACCACACCACACTACCACCACACCACACTACCACCACACCACCACCACTACAACATACCACCACACCACACTACCACCACACCACCACCACTACACCAGCCCAACATCACACCACAACACCACACCACCACTACAACACACCACCACACCACACCACCACCACTACACCAGCCCAACATCACATCACAGCACAACACCACCACTACAACACTACCACCACACCACACTACCACCACACCACACCACCACCACTACACCAGCCCAACATCACATCACAGCACAACACCACCACTACAACACTACCACCACACCACACTACCACCACACCACACCACCACCACTACAACACACCACCACACCACACTACCACCACACCACCACCACTACACCAGCCCAACATCACATCACAGCACAACACCACACCACCACTACAACACACCACCACACCACTACAACACCACTACACCAGCCCAACATCACATCACAGCACAACACCACCACTACAACACACCACCACACCACACACTACAACCACCACACCACACCACACCACACCACACACTACCACCACACCACACCACCACACCACACCACACCACCACCATTACACCAGCCCAACATCACATCACAGCACAACACCACCACTACAACACACCACCACACCACACACTACCACCACCACACCACACCACACACAACCACCACACCACACCACCACACCACACCACACCAGCCCAACATCACATCACAGCACAACACCACCACTACAACACACCACCACACCACACTACCACCACACCACCACACCACACCACTACAACACACCACCACACCACACTACCACCACACCACCACTACAACACACAACCATACCACACTACCACCACACCACACCACCACCACTACAACACACCACCACACCACACTACCACCACACCACCACGCCACCACAACACAACACACCACCACACCACACCACCACCACTACACCAGCCCAACATCACAACACCACCACCACAACACACCACCACACCACACACTACCACCACCACACCACACCACACACTACCACCACACCACACCATTACACCAGCCCAACATCACATCACAGCACAACACCACCACTACAACACACCACCACACCACACACTACCACTACCACACCACACACTACCACCACACCACACCACCACACCCCACCACACCACCACCACTACACCAGCCCAACATCACATCACAGCACAACACCACCACTACAACACACCACCACACCACACTACCACCACACCAACACACGAGCATACCACACTACCACCACACCACCACACCACCACTACAACACACCACCACACCACCACACCATCACCACTACAACACACCACCACACCACACTACCACCACACCACACCACCACCACTACAACACACCACCACACCACACTACCACCACACCACCACCACTACACCAGCCCAACATCACATCACAGCACAACACCACACCACCACTACAACACACCACCACACCACACCACCACCACTACACCAGCCCAACATCACATCACAGCACAGCACAGCACAACACCACCACCACAACACACCACCACACCACCACTACAACACACCACCACACCACACACTACCACCACCACACCACACACTACCACCACACCCCACCACACCACAACCACTACACCAGCCCAACATCACATCACAGCACAACACCACCACTACAACACACCACCACACCACACTACCACCACACCAACACACGAGCATACCACTACCACCACACCACCACACCACCACCACTACAACACACCACCACACCACACTACCACCACACCATCACCACTACAACACACCACACCACACTACCACCACACCGCACCACCACCACTACAACACACCACATCACCACACTACCACCACACCACACTACCACCACACCACCACCACTACAACACACCACCACACCACACTACCACCACACCACCACCACTACACCAGCCCAACATCACACCACCACACCACACCACCACTACAACACACCACCACACCACACCACCACCACTACACCAGCCCAACATCACATCACAGCACAACACCACCACTACAACACTACCACCACACCACACTACCACCACACCACACCACCACCACTACACCAGCCCAACATCACATCACAGCACAACACCACACCACCACTACAACACACCACCACACCACACACTACCACCACACCACACCACCACACCACACCACACCACCACCATTACACCAGCCCAACATCACATCACAGCACAACACCACCACTACAACACACCACCACACCACACACTACCACCACCACACCACACCACACACAACCACCACACCACACCACCACACCACACCACACCAGCCCAACATCACATCACAGCACAACACCACCACTACAACACACCACCACACCACACTACCACCACACCACCACACCACACCACTACAACACACCACCACACCACACTACCACCACACCACCACTACAACACACAACCATACCACACTACCACCACACCACACCACCACCACTACAACACACCACCACACCACACCACACTACCACCACACCACCACGCCACCACAACACACCACCACACCACACCACCACCACTACACCAGCCCAACATCACAACACCACCACCACAACACACCACCACACCACACACTACCACCACCACACCACACCACACACTACCACCACACCACACCACACCATTACACCAGCCCAACATCACATCACAGCACAACACCACCACTACAACACACCACCACACCACACACTACCACTACCACACCACACACTACCACCACACCACACCACCACACCCCACCACACCACCACCACTGTGTTGTGGTGGTAGTGTGTTGTGGTGGTAGTGTGTTGTAGTGTGTGGTGTGTTGTGGTGGTGTGTTGTTGTGGTGCTGTGATGTTGGGCTGGTGTAGTGGTGGTGGTGTGGTGTGGTGGTAGTGTGTGGTGTGGTGGTAGTGTGTTGTGGTGGTGTGTTGTGGTGGTAGTGTGTTGTGGTGGTAGCGTGTTGTAGTGTGTGGTGTGTTGTGGTGGTGTGTTGTTGTGGTGGTGTGATGTTGGGCTGGTGTAGTGGTGGTGGTGTGGTGTGGTGGTAGTGTGGTGTGTTGTGGTGGTGTGTTGTAGTGGTGGTGTGGTGTTATGCTGTGATGTGATGTTAGGCTGGTGTAGTGGTGGTGTGTTGTGGTGGTGTGTTGTAGTGGTGGTGTGGTGTTTTGCTGTGATGTGATGTTAGGCTGGTGTAGTGGTGGTGGTGTGGTGTGGTGGTAGTGTGGTGTGGTGGTAGTGTGTTGTGGTGGTGTGTTGTAGTGGTGGTGTTGTGCTGTGATGTGATGTTGGGCTGGTGTAGTGGTGGTGGTGTGGTGTGGTGGTGTGTTGTAGTGGTGGTGTGGTGTTGTGCTGTGATGTGATGTTAGGCTGGTGTAGTGGTGGTTTGTTGTGGTGGTGTGTTGTAGTGGTGGTGTTGTGCTGTGATATGATGTTAGGCTGGTGTAGTGGTGGTGTTGTGGTGGTGTGTTGTAGTGGTGGTGTGGTGTTGTGCTGTGATGTGATGTTAGGCTGGTGTAGTGGCGGTGGTGTGGTGTGGTGGTGTGCAGGGCAGGGCCTGGCTTAGTGACAGTCTGAGACCTGTGGGTCACCTTCAGAACAGTCCTGGCAAACAGAGGACCAGACAGGCAAAGGACCAGGGGTGAAACCTTAAGGAAAGATTGGAACAGAACCCTGGACCTCTGCCAGGTAGAATATGGACGGAATCACACACAGTAAAGAACCATATTAGTAATTACAGCGGTTGGGATTAAAATACGATACTTCAAGGATGGGAGAGGCTTTGCATCAAATTACAATGAAAATATAGATGTCAGAGTTATGATAGGAAACAATTTGAACAATTTAGGATGTGTGTTGGCCATAACAGTGTTGACACTACCAATGCAGATGACTGTAAACAACCATAGAGAGAATGCATTGCTGGAATTTCCAATGAGCGACAATTGAATTGCAGCCTCAGTGTGTCTACCAGCTCTCACTGTCTCACGTCAGAATTAGATGTTCATCCATGTTTCTCAAACATATTATTTCTAAATTGTTCCAAACTTTACATTTCAAAGTGTTAAAGGTTAAGTTTAGGCATTAACTCTGAGTTAGGGTTAATATCAGACATTAATAACTCTAAATGCTTAAGATTTGGTTACGGTAAGGGTTAAGGTAAGGGTTAAGGTTTGGTTAAGGGTTAAGGTTTGGTTAAGGGTTAAGGTAAGGGTTAAGGTAAGGGTTAAGGTTTGGTTAAGGGTTAAGGTTTGGTTAAGGTAAGGGTTAAGGTAAGGGTTAAGGTTTGGTTAAGGGTTAAGGTTTGGTTAAGGTAGGGGTTAAGGTTTGGTTAAGGTAAGGGTTAAGGTTTGGTTAAGGGAAGGGAAGGGTTAAGGTAAGGGTTAAGTTTTGGTTAAGGTAAGGGTTAATGTTTGGTTAAGGTAGGGGTTAAGGTTTGGTTACGGTAAGGGTTAAGGTTTGGTTAAGGTAAGGGTTAAGGTTTGGGATAGGCTTTAACCTGTTGGGGATAGGGGGCAGTATTTGCACGGCCGGATAAAAAACGTACCCGATTTAATCTAGTTACTACTAGAATATGCATATAATTGTTCGATTTGGATAGAAAACACCCTAAAGTTTCTAAAACTGTTTGAATGGTGTCTGTGAGTATAACAGAACTCATTTGGCAGGCCAAAACCTGAGAAGATTCCAAACAGGAAGCGCTCTCTCTGACTATTTCTTGGCCTTCTTGATCATCTCTAACCAAAACAGGGGATCTCTGGCATAACGTGACATTTTCTAACGCTCCCATAGGCTCTCAGAAGGCGCCAGAACGATGAATGGTGGCTTTGCAGGCCATGGCTGAAAAACATTAGCGCATTTGGATAATGGTCGATCAGAGGACAATGAGACTGGAGGTGCGTGCACGAGCCAACACCATGTAGACTTTCTCTCTCTTTGAACGAAAACAACGACTCCCGGTCGGAATATTATCGCTTTTTTACGAGAAAAATAGCATAAAAATTGATTTTAAACAGCGTTTGACATGCTTCGAAGTACAGTAATGGAATATTTAGAATTTTTTTGTCACGAAACGCGTTGGGCGCGTCACCCTTCTTTACCCTTCGGATAGTGTCTTGAACGCACAAACAAAACGCCGCTATTTGGATATAACTATGGATTATTTGGAACCAAACCAACATTTGTTATTGAAGTAGTAGACCTGGGAGTGCATTCTGACGAAGAACAGCAAAGGTAATCAAACTTTTCTAATAGTAAATCGGAGTTTGGTGAGTACCACACTTGGTGGGTGTCAAAATAGCTAGCCTGTGATGGCCGGGCTATCTACTCAGAATATTGCAAAATGTGCTTTCACCGAAAAGCTATTTTAAAATCGGACATAGCGAGTGCATAAAGGAGTTCTGTATCTATAATTCTTAAAATAATTGTTATGTTTTTTGTGAACGTTTATTGTGAGTAATTTAGTAAATTCACCGGAAGTGTTCGGTGGGAATGCTAGTCATATGCTAGTCACATGCTAATGTAAAAAGCTGGTTTTTGATATAAATATGAACTTGATTGAACAAAACATGCATGTATTGTATAACATAATGTCCTAGGATTGTCATCTGATGAAGATCATCAAAGGTTAGTGCTGCATTTAGCTGTGGTTTGGGTTTATGTGACATTATATGCTAGCTTGAAAAATGGGTGTCTGATTATTTCTGGCTGGGTACTCTGCTGACATAATCTAATGTTTTGCTTTCGTTGTAAAGCCTTTTTGAAATCGGACAGTGTGGTTAGATTAACGAGAGTCTTGTCTTTAAAATGGTGTAAAATAGTCATATGTTTGAGAAATTGAAGTAATAGCATTTCTAAGGTATTTGAATATCGCGCCACGGGATTACACTGGCTGTTGAGTAGGCGTCCCACTGGCCCAGAGAGGTTAAACAAAAATATAAAAACAACTTTGTATTGCTGGATTCAAACGTACAACCTTTGGAACCAGAGGCAGATGCTAACAGCCATCCTCGTCCACAACAGTCTAGCAAAACCAAAACCTACTTGAAGGTAACATCGCTCACTGTTGGCCCCTAGTGGCCGGTTTCCACATCATCTCCTGACGTCCTCAGACATGGATGGACGTTGAATACTGACTGACTTGTATCACGGGTGACCTGGCTGGTCTATAACTAGATAATCCATTATCACGGGTAACCTGGCTGGTCTAGAACTAGAGAATCCATTATCACGGGTAACCTGGCTGGTCTATAACTAGAGAATCCATTATCACGGGTGCCCTGGCTGGTCTGGAACTATAGAATCCATTATCACGGGTAACCTGGCTGGTCTGGAACTAGAGAATCCATTATCACGGGTGACCTGGCTGGTCTAGAACTAGAGAATCCATTATCACGGGTGCCCTGGCTGGTCTGGAACTATAGAATCCATTATCACGGGTAACCTGGCTGGTCTGGAACTATAGAATCCATTATCACGGGTGACCTGGCTGGTCTAGAACTAGAGAATCCATTATCACGGGTGACCTGGCTGGTCTAGAACTAGAGAATCCATTATCACGGGTGACCTGGCTGGTCTAGAACTAGAGAATCCATTATCACGGGTGACCTGGCTGGTCTAGAACTAGAGAATCCATTATCACGGGTGACCTGGCTGGTCTAGAACTAGAGAATCCATTATCACGGGTGACCTGGCTGGTCTAGAACTAGAGAATCCATTATCAGCTAATCCATTCCACACAATGATGACAGAGTATAAAGCATGTGAAGTCCGATGTAAAAAATAGAAGGAGCGTTTACAGTGACATGGTATTCCGAATGACACAGACTGAGAGAAAGAGAGAAACAAAGATTAGCCCAAAGGGAAAGATAGACTTTGACGTCCTTCTTTCATGCATTTCCAAAAAGGAATAATGAAAAGGGGAAAAACATAGAGCTGAGATTTCAAGGCCAGTGAGTCTTTGTGCAGAGATGGAGTGACACGTCAGTGTGATAGGGATTACACACACGCTCACACACACCCTGACATACACACACGGATATACACCCCCCCCGACGGTTCAGTCAGTCATTATCCGCTGCATTGTGCCACTGAGACACAGAGACAGTTGCCCACCGCGCCCGGGCCAGTTTTACCATGACACAAAGGCATGGTGACAGTCATCCCTCGCCACCGGCAGTGGTATCACCACGACGACGCTACAGATCCACACTGTCGGAGCCTACCCCACTAGCTGCTTATCCCGATCCTGGCCAACTACAACAGCAAAGTGTAAACATACTGTATGTCGTAATGATTAGTAGAGGCTTACCAAACACTCATAAACTTGTGTACACAACTAAACTAACATATTAGTACTTGGCAAGGAGTCCATCATACAGCTATAAACTACATAGTTAATACCAGTCAGTCACGTCCTCTCCTCATAATCCACATCCTCTGCTTTCCTCTCTTTTCTTTCCTTCTCTCCTTCCTCCAATCCCTCTTCTTCTTAATCCCTCACTCTATCCCTCTCTCCTTCCTCCAATCCTTCTTCCTCTTAATCCCTCACTCTATCCCTCTCTCCTTCCTCTAATCCTTCTTCCTCTTAATCCCTCACTCTATCCCTCTCTCCTTCCTCCAATCCTTCTTCCTCTTAATCCCTCTATTCCTCTCTCCTTCCTCCAATCCTTCTTCCTCTTAATCCCTCACTCTATCCCTCTCTCCTTCCTCCAATCCTTCTTCCTCTTAATCTCTCTATTCCTCTCTCCTTCCTCCAATCCCTCTTCCTCTTAATCCCTCTATTCTTCTCTCCTTCCTCTTCCTCTTAATCCCTCACTCTATCCCTCTCTCCTTCCTCCATCCCTCTCACCTCTACTTCCCTTCCTCTTTCCCTCCCTCTGTGCTTCCTCTCCCTCCATCTCTTCTTCCCTCTCTCCCCAGTGTGTGGTGACAGGCAGGACAGAAGCACAGTGTACCACTCCTCCTCTGTGATGAAGGTTACCATACCACACCCAGGTTGAAACGCACTACATTAAAGGAAGAGGAGGACGGTAGCAAACAACGGCGTCCCGGCAACGAACAGCGACGTGCTCTATTGTAACGTGGACATGGCGAGGACAAATTTAATTTACCCAGGAGATTTATCCCATTAAAAACTGGATGATTCAGCTGCTTTGTGAGCCCATATCTCCAGCGTTAGCAGTCAGCTAATGAGGTGGGGAGAGTTAAAGGAGCCCATTCACCTCAGCTCACACCCACCGGCTTAGCCTGTGTAATTAACTTCAAATTAGACCCCCAAAACTTCCTTTCCCAAAGACTAGTCCCCATTCCTAATGACTTTCTATCAGAGCAGGACACAGATGTTTGAAAAGGATTTACATATAAGCCGAGAGGCTCACCATGTGTAATTACTATTAAACAACTTAAATTAGACACTACTTAATCAGACATTTGATGGAAGAACAAATAAACTCCTAATACAGTGTGAAAGCACATAAGGGACAAATAGGACAAAAGGAGTGAACACACTTCTTTACCTCAGTCTCCTGTGGGTCACAGGCCTAAGGTATTCCATATTCAAAAACATTCAGCAAATATTCATTATTCATTGGTCCTGGGCCACAACCCCATAGGTTGCATCTATATTCCTCTACTGAAGTCCAATGCAGCCATTTTTATTTCAATAACAAATCATTTCTGGTGAACAATTAAGTACTTTACTGGGATTGTTTCCAATTAAAATGGTCAAAAAGGAACAAAAATAGATTCTTAGGAAAGAGCAATTTATCGAGCAAGAATTTTGCTGGGAATGTCTGGGAATGGTCTGAGTGTGAAAGGGAAAACTGAAAACTAGATGCAATTGGCAGAGAGATTTGGAACTCTCTTTCTTATTGGTCTAATTAACTAACTCACCACCTGGTGATTCCAAAACTCCATCCCACCAAAACAGGCAGAAATTTCAGGCGGTCTTTACAAACAGCTCTTACTCTAAAAGGGCATTATCATAAGTGCACAGTATTATTCCAACCTCATAGCGTGGACATACACTACATGACCAAAAGTATGTGGACACCTGCTTCTCGAAAATCTCATTCCAACATCATGGGTATTAATATGGAGTTGCTCCCCTCCTTTGCTACTATAACAGCCTCCACTCTTCTGGGAAGGCTTTCATCTAGATGTTGGAACAATGCTGCAGGGACTTGCTTCCATTCAGCCACAAGAGCATTAGTGAGGTCGGGCACTGATGTTGGGCGATTAGGCCTGGCTCGCAGTCAGCATTCCAATTCATCCCAAAGTTGTTAGATGGGGTTGAAGTCAGGGCTCTGTGCAGGCCAGTCAAGTTCTTCCACACCGATGTCGACAAACCATTTCTGTATGGACCTCGCTTTGTGCCCAGGGGGCACTGTCATGCTGAAACAGGTAAGGGCATTCCAAAACTGTTGCAACAAAGTTGGAAGCACAGAATTGTCTAGAATGTCATTGTATGCTGCAGCGTTAAGATTTCCCTTCACTGGAACTAAGGGGACTAGCCCAAACCATGAAAAACAGCCCCACACCATTATTCCAATTCCACCAAACTTTACAGTTGGCACTATGCATTGGGGCAGGTTGCATTCTCCAGGCATCCACCAAACCCAGATTCGTCTGTCGGACTGCAAGATGGTGAAGTATGATTCATCCCTCCAAAGAACACGTTTCCACTGGTCCAGAGTCCAATGGTGGCGAGATGGCGTTGCTTCCAAAGGCAGTTTGGAATTCGGTAGTGAGTGTCGCAACTGAGGACAAGCTCTTTCTGTGAGCTTGTGTGGACTACCACTTCGCGGCTGAGCCGTTGTTGCTCCTAGACATTTTCCACTTCACAATAACAACACTTACAGTTGATCGGGGCAGCTCCAGCAGGGAAGAAATTTGATGAACTGACTTGTTGGAAAGGTGGCATCAAATGACGGTGCCACGTTGAAAGTCACTGAATTCTTCAGAAAGGCCATTCTACTGCCAATGTTTGTCTATGGAGATTGCATGGCTGTGTGCTTGATTTTATACACCTGTCAGCAACGGTGTGGCTGAAATAGCCAAATCGACCAATTTGAAGGGGTGTCCACATACTTGTGTGTATATATAGTGTATAACACAGGCAAATCCTGTTTTTGACTGCACTGGGCCTTTTAACAGTTGAGCACAGCAGAGTTTTCATGTTGTAGGTTACTGTATGTATGTCACCAGCCCATGAGCAGGTGTTGTGGGCTGGTGTGTCAGATACAAACAGGTGACCTCTAGATCAGAGGTCAGCAAGGGGCTAAACTCCATCCGTGTCTACCCAGCATGCAGTTCTGTCTCCATATGGCACTGAGCTGTGGACCTGCCACTATTTACCCTGCCAGAGCGAGAGAGAAAACAGAAAAGGGGGGTAATGTGAAAAGGAGGAGTAGAAGATTCAGCAGATTCAGACAACAGACAACCAGCAGATTCAGACAACAGACAGCCAGCAGATTCAGACAACAGACAACCAGCAGATACAGACAACAGACAACCAGCAGATTCAGACAACAGACAGCCAGCAGATTCAGACAACAGACAACCAGCAGATTCAGACAACAGACAACCAGCAGATACAGACAACAGACAACCAGCAGGTTCAGACAACAGACAACCAGCAGATACAGACAACAGACAACCAGCAGATTCAGACAACAGACAACCAGCAGATACAGACAACAGACAACCAGCAGATTCAGACAACAGACAACCAGCAGATTCAGACAACAGACAACCAGCAGATTCAGACAACAGACAACCAGCAGATCCAGACAACAGACAGCCAGCAGATTCAGACAACAGACAACCAGCAGATTCAGACAACAGACAGCCAGCAGATTCAGACAATAGACAACCAGCAGATTCAGACAACAGACAACCAGCAGATTCAGACAACAGACAGCCAGCAGATTCAGACAACAGACAACCAGCAGATTCAGACAATAGACAACCAGCAGATTCAGACAACAGACAACCAGCAGATTCAGACAACAGACAACCAGCAGATTCAGACAACAGACAGCCAGCAGATTCAGACAACAGACAACCAGCAGATTCAGACAACAGACAACCAGCAGATTCAGACAACAGACAACCAGCAGATACAGACAACAGACAACCAGCAGATTCAGACAACAGACAACCAGCAGATTCAGACAATAGACAACCAGCAGATTCAGACAACAGACAACCAGCAGATTCAGACAACAGACAGCCAGCAGATTCAGACAACAGACAACCAGCAGATTCAGACAACAGACAACCAGCAGATTCAGACAACAGACAACCAGCAGATTCAGACAACAGACAACCAGCAGATTCAGACAACAGACAGCCAGCAGATTCAGACAACAGACAACCAGCAGATTCAGACAACAGACAACCAGCAGATTCAGACAACAGACAACCAGCAGATTCAGACAACAGACAACAAAAACAAAAGGGGCAGGGCCGGGGGACAGGACTCTTAAAGCACAACTGAAGGCAATAAACAGCCCATGTGGCATCGATACTAGTCAGAAACATTTGTGCTAGTGTCTAAATTGACTACAAAGTGTAAATAGGTTAATTTTGGTCATAAAGTCTGTCTCGTCCAAGAGAGAGCTTTGACTGAAGCACACGCACTTCCAGAGAGAATCAGGTGTTGTCATTGTGTGTATCACAGAGATGCCCAGCTTGCAGAGAGTTTGACAGTCTCAGGGAGAAAACCCAGAACCCGTCCACACTACCACCACACCTTGGTCTACTCTTCACTCACATTAGAGAAGGAGGGGAGGGAGAGTATCGACCTACCTACCTACCTACCTACCTACCTACCTACCTACCTACCTACCTACCTACCTACCTACCTACCTACCTACCTACCTACCTACCTACCTACCTACCTACCTACCTACCTACCTACCTTCCTACCTACCTACCTACCTACCTACCTACCTACCTACCTATCTTCCTACCTACCTACCTACCTACCTACCTACCTACCATTCCCAGTACAGGAGAAGAGAGTGGGTGGGAGATAGTGAGCAGAGAGATGGGCAGAGTGTGGCCAGAGTGTGGGCAGAGCCTTAACTAAGTTTACTTTCTGCTCTCTGGAGACATGTCTCTCGTCTTCAGAGCATGTCACTCATACTCAGAGCACATCACTTCAGAAGGCATGTTTAAGGAGAGAAAGAGATCAGGAGAGAGGACAGAAATAGAGAAAGTGAGATAAAGAGAGAGAGGATGGAGAGAGAGAGAGAAAGTGAGAGAGAGGACAGAGAGAGAGAAAGTGAGAGAGAGGACAGAGAGAGAGAGGGCAGAGAGAGAGAGAGAGAGAGAGAGAGAGAGAGAGAGAGAGAGAGAGAGAGAGAGAAACAGGGGAGGGGGTATGGAGTCTAGACTCTATAAATGTGTTGGGTCATCTGGGGCTGACCAAGCACTCAGGGGATGATAAAAACAAGAAAAAAAATCTTAAATCTGCCTTTACCTACGCAGATATTTTAGTATCTCACACACTCGCACGAGCACACACACAGCGAGGTTCTCAGCACACACAATTAGGAGCCAAAAAACCGGCGCAAGGATAAAGTGACTAAGGGGGCAGTTGAAATCGGTGAGGGAGCACAATTTTTTTTTGGGGGGGGGGGTTCTTGCATTGGAATTATATTGAATTGTGCTTATATCACGTTATACCACAATAAACATAAAGTTAAAATGCAGAGTCCAAGATCATTGAGTGCTTTTGAAGTGACAGGTTGGCGTGAAATCTGTAACCTATCTCTGCTGCACTGTATCCTAAACAATATCATAACCACCATCAATAAAAGACAGTACTGTGCAGCCGTCTTCATCGACCTAGCCAAGGCTTTCGACTCTGTCAATCACCGTATTCTTATCGGCAGACTCAACAGCCTTGGTTTCTCAAATGATTGCCTCGCCTGGTTCACCAACTACTTCTCAGATAGAGTTCAGTGTGTCAAATCGGAGGGCCTGTTGTCCGGACCTCTGGCAGACACACTCAACTGCCACAGGGTTCAAATCTCGGGCCGACTCTTTTCTCTGTATATATCAATGATGTTGCTCTTGCTGCTGGTGATTCTTTGATCCACCTCTATGCAGACGACACCATTCTGTATACATCTGGCCCCCCTTTGGACATTGTTTTAACAAACCTCCAAACGAGCTTCAACGCCATATAACACTCCTTCCGTGGCCTCCAACTGCTCTTAAACGCTAGTAAAACGAAATGCATGCTCTTCAACCGATCGCCGCCCACCCGACTAGCATCACTACTCTGGACGCTTCTGAATTAGAATATGTGGACAACTACAAATACCTAGGTGTCTGGTTAGACTGTAAACTCTCCTTCCAGACTCACATTGAGCATCTCCAATCCAAAGTTAAATCTAGAATCGGCTTCCTATTTCGCAACAAAGCCTCCTTCACTCATGCTGCCAAACATACCCTTGTAAAACTGACTATCCTACCGATCCTTGACTTCGGCGATGTAATTTACAATATAGCCTCCAACACTCTACTCAGCAAATTAGATGTAGTCTATCACAGTGTCATCCGTTTTGTCACCAAAGCCCCATATACCACACACCACTGCGACCTGTATGCTCTCGTTGGCTGGTCCTCGCTACATATTCGTCGCCAAACCCACTGGCACCAGGTCATCTATAAGTCTTTGCTAGGTAAAGCTCCGCCTTATCTCAGCTCACTGGTCACCATAGCAACACCCATCAGTAGCACGCGCTCCAGCAGGTATATTTCACTGGTCATCCCCAAAGCCAACACCTACTTTGGCCGCCTTTCCTTCCAGTTCTCTGCTGCCAATGACTGGAACAAATTGCAAAAATCACTGAAGTTGGAGACTTATATCTCCCTCACTAACTTTAAGTTTTAGCTGTCAGAGCAGCTTACTGATCGCTGCAGCTGTACACAGCCCATCTGTAAATAGCCCATCCAACCAACTACCTACCTCATCCCCATATTTGTTTATGGTTTTTCTGCTGTTTTGCACACCAGTATTTCTACTTGCACATCCTCATCTGCACATATATCACTCCAGTGTAAATTGCTAAATTGTAATTACTTCTCCACTATGGCCTATTTATTGCCTTACCTCCTTACTTCATTTGCACACACTGTATACAGATTTTGAAATGGTGTTATTGACTGTACGTTTGTTTATTCCATGTGTAACAGTGTTGTTTTTGTCGCACTGCTTTTCTTTATCTTGGCCAGGTCGCAGTTGTAAATGAGAACTTGTTCTCAACTGGCCTACCTGGTTAATAAATAAAGGTGAAATAAAATAAAAAATAAAAACCTGCACAATGGACAGCGCCCATTTTGGCAATGAAAATAGGCTACAAAATAGATAGGCTGTTTGTAATAGGTGAATTACCCTATGTGAATACGGCCGTACACACATCTGTCTCATCAAAATAATACAAACTAAATTCTGAAAGTAATAGCCTAGTTATTTATGCATGCAAACAAAAATACTGAATAGCAGTTTGGCTTAGAATACCGACACAACTGTGAATGCGAACAAATGAATGAGAACAGAACAAACCAGAGATACCAAATAGTAGTAGGTGGTAGGTGCCAGGCACACCGGTTTGAGTGTGTCAAGAACTGCAACGCTGCTGGGTTTTTCACGCTCAATAGTTTCCTGTGTGTATCAAGAATGGTCCACTACTCAAAGGACATCCAGCCAACTTGACACAACTGTGGGAAGCATTGGAGTCAACATGGGCCAGCATCCCAGTGGAATGCATTCAACACCTTGTACAGTCCATGCCCTGATGAATTAAGGCTGTTCTGAGGGCGAATGGGGGTGCAACTCAATATTGGGAAGGTATTCTTAATGTGTTGTACACTCAGTGTATATTTAGGCTAGTTACATTTACAGTAAACAAACGCATTAAACAAAAGGCGAATGGTTTCACATCTAGAAAGTCATGGCTCTCTGGGTCAAGAGCACACAAGGCCTCCATCAGTTGGCTTTTGCGTTTCCTGAATCATTCTGACATTTCACCAATGACAGCATCCAACGTGCAGAAGAACAGTATTTTACACTCTTCTCCTCCATCCTGCTGGCCTACTGTACTGTCCACCATGAGATTTGTACTTCCATAAAGTGGTCGTTTGCTTGGAGCCGGTGGTGCGTCAGTGCCACTAGTACTGCATTCTGCACAACTCACTGTCACCCCTCAGCTTCTCAGTGTTCTCCAACTCACTGTCACCCCTCAGCTTCTCAGTGTTCTCCAACTCACTGTCACCCCTCAGCTTCTCAGTGTTCTCCAACTCACTGTCACCCCTCTGCTTCTCAGTGTTCTCCAACTCACTGTCACCCCTCAGCTTCTCAGTGTTCTCCAACTCACTGTCACCCCTCAGCTTCTCAGTGTTCTCCAACTCACTGTCACCCCTCAGCTTCTCAGTGTTCTTCAACTCACTGTCACCCCTCAGCTTCTCAGTGTTCTCCAACTCACTGTCACCCCTCAGCTTCTCAGTGTTCTCCAACTCACTGTCACCCCTCAGCTTCTCAGTGTTCTCCAACTCACTGTCACCCCTCAGCTTCTCAGTGTTCTCCAACTCACTGTCACCCCTCAGCTTCTCAGTGTTCTCCAACTCACTGTCACCCCTCAGCTTCTCAGTGTTCTCCAACTCACTGTCACCCCTCAGCTTCTCAGTGTTCTCCAACTCACTGTCACCCCTCAGCTTCTCAGTGTTCTTCCAACTCACTGTCACCCCTCAGCTTCTCAGTGTTCTCCAACTCACTGTCACCCCTCAGCTTCTCAGTGTTCTCCAACTCACTGTCACCCCTCTGCTTCTCAGTGTTCTCCAACTCACTGTCACCCCTCTGCTTCTCAGTGTTCTCCAACTCACTGTCACCCCTCAGCTTCTCAGTGTTCTCCAACTCACTGTCACCCCTCAGCTTCTCAGTGTTCTCCAACTCACTGTCACCCCTCAGCTTCTCAGTGTTCTCCAACTCACTGTCACCCCTCAGCTTCTCAGTGTTCTCCAACTCACTGTCACCCCTCAGCTTCTCAGTGTTCTCCAACTCACTGTCACCCCTCAGCTTCTCAGTGTTCTCCAACTCACTGTCACCCCTCAGCTTCTCAGTGTTCTTCAACTCACTGTCACCCCTCAGCTTCTCAGTGTTCTCCAACTCACTGTCACCCCTCAGCTTCTCAGTGTTCTCCAACTCACTGTCACCCCTCTGCTTCTCAGTGTTCTCCAACTCACTGTCACCCCTCTGCTTCTCAGTGTTCTTCAACTCACTGTCACCCCTCAGCTTCTCAGTGTTCTCCAACTCACTGTCACACCTCTGCTTCTCAGTGTTCTCCAACTCACTGTCACCCCCTCAGCTTCTCAGTGTTCTCCAACTCACTGTCACCCCTCAGCTTCTCAGTGTTCTCCAACTCACTGTCACCCCTCTGCTTCTCAGTGTTCTTCAACTCACTGTCACCCCTCAGCTTCTCAGTGTTCTCCAACTCACTGTCACCCCTCAGCTTCTCAGTGTTCTCCAACTCACTGTCACCCCTCAGCTTCTCAGTGTTCTCCAACTCACTGTCACCCCTCTGCTTCTCAGTGTTCTCCAACTCACTGTCACCCCTCAGCTTCTCAGTGTTCTCCAACTCACTGTCACCCCTCAGCTTCTCAGTGTTCTCCAACTCACTGTCACCCCTCAGCTTCTCAGTGTTCTCCAACTCACTGTCACCCCTCAGCTTCTCAGTGTTCTCCAACTCACTGTCACCCCTCTGCTTCTCAGTGTTCTTCAACTCACTGTCACCCCTCAGCTTCTCAGTGTTCTCCAACGCACTGCGGACCACTTTGGCTCCACTGTCAAGACCTGTTGCTTTTGCCTGAGTAATTAGTTTGGAGGATGGAAAAGACTGAGGATTCTGTGCACCACGGTGGCTGTAAAGCAGTCTCCACCTTCAGCAGCCCTGTAGCCTCAAGCCTTATTTCTGTGTTGTACAAACACATGCATTCGATATCAGAGGAACTTCACAATGCTGTCACAACTTTTAGCAACCACCGACACAGTAGCCAGGTGTCCGGTCCAACTTTGATCCAATAGCCTTTTCAAGGTTTCTCCAGTGTAAAGGGCAGCCACTGTTGATTTCTTTAAGAACTTGTAGAGTGAGTCACAGACATTAAAAAGTCTTCCAGCGTGTAAAATATTGCACGCAGAGGCTTATCACGTTATCCACTTAGCCTACCACAGATGAGAAGCGTTTTTCTGACCAGTCACAACTAACCGTGGCTTACCATAGCCCCACTACACACGCTGCGGCGCACTCTGTCCGTTGTCCTGACACAGTGCAGCGGAGGTACAGATGTTGCGCCAACCTGTCACTCAATCATTTGAAAATGTTTGCTATTTTTATATAGGGACATAAAACTAAAACTGAGGTGGCTGAGCCCCCTCTTCCCTCCTCGTGGGGCTGGGGATGGAACAGAGAACATGATTAGTTAGCCAGCAGTCAAGTTGGTGAAGAAATCCTCCTGCTTTTCTCATACAGTATCGCTCCACGCTATGCTCCCTCCATCAGACTAACGAAGGGGGGAAGAATGAGATAACAAGAGAGCATTCATTAATTAGCACCAATTTTCACTTTGTCTCCTGTTAGTCTCCATTGTGCCTGCTGAACTCTGGGCACTGTGTGTGGTGTGTTAGCTACCCTAATAGAAAAAAAGACCCAGCAGTGGATAGGTAAGGTGTTCACGACTGTCAAGGGTGTGTGTGTGTGTGTGTGTGTGTGTGTGTGTGTGTGTGTGTGTGTGTGTGTGTGTGTGTGTGTGTGTGTGTGTGTGTGTGTGTGTGTGTGTGTGTGTGTGTGTGTGTGTGTGTGTGTGTGTGTGTGACAAGACAGAGACAAGTGTCATAATTTCCCTCTGGGCTGGGTTTTTAATCTCATGGCCCAAACATGATCATGCTTTTAAACACTGTACACTATTCCATCTGATCGGACAGCTGGCTGGTCCACACAATCCATCGGACTGTAATCGTTTTTTAAAGGTGATTGAGGAGTAAAAGTATCGTCCAACCCATCGGGTATGTCACTGCACCCTCATGTCTTGAAATATGTAGCAGTACAACTGGTTCTATTGTTCGTTGTATTGTGTGCGTTCTGCATCGTCATTGGTGGATTTGTAATTATCTCTGCCCTCTTAAATGTGATATAAAAGTGGCTACAGATATTCGGAGAAATACGGCCTGTCGTTATCCAAAAGAGACCCAATGTGTTCATTATGAATTTATTCATAAGCTGTCTGTTAGTTCCCTCCTCTTCAAATATGACCCTGACAAGATCTTTTAATTGGAAAGTGATTGTGTGTGCGTGAGCAGGGTTCATCTGAATATATCACAGAGATAGTGACAATCAAGTTAATGCAGTCAGCGTGCACGCATTGCACAGACGGACACACGCACTGCACTACCACACACACACACGTACACACACATACACACACGTACACACACACAAGCACAACTCTGGAATGTAAAATAGGTCCGCAAAAAAGCTCCACTTCTGGTTTCCATTTCTTCCCCACCTACCACCTCTCTCTCTCGCTCTCTCTCTCTCTCTCCTGTCCTCTGTCCCCCCCCTCCCGCTCTCTTTCTCTCACTCTCTCTCTCTCTCTCTCTCTGTCACTCTGTCCCTCTTTCCCTCCATCTCTCTCACCCTCTCTGGCAGCATCAGGCAGGGGAGTTAGGGCAGTATGGAGGGTGATGGAGTGAGTGAGTGTGTTTTATTGTTTGTCATGAAGATGGGATTTCAGGAGATGGATGGAGGGATTCAGGAAGAGAAAATACAATCTAAAGACAAACAGCAGGGAGAGGTATTCTCCTCCAGATGGAAAAGTGTGCTGAGGGATGGATAGAGTGGGTAAATGTGTGTGTGTGAGACAAGTGTGTCTGTCGGGGGAGGGGGAGGCAAAGATGGGGAAGGGAAAACACAATCCTGGAGGAGGGGCTAAGAGTGCTGGGCTAGGAAGGTCAGTCCTGGGGAGGATACAGTCATGTCTGTCTGTAGTTACAGTGAGGGAAAAAAGTATTTGATCCCTTGCTGATTTTGTACGTTTGCCCACTGACAAATAAATGATCAGTCTATAATTTTAATGGTAGGTTTATTTGAACAGTGAGAGACAGAATCACAAACAAAAAAATCCAAAAAAACGCATGTCAAAAATGTTATAAATTGACTTGCATTTTAATGAGGGAAATAAGTATTTGACCCCCTCTCAATCAGAAAGATTTCTGGCTCCCAGGTGTTTTTTATACAGGTAACGAGCTGAGATTAGGAGCACACTCTTAAAGGGAGTGCTCCTAACTGCAGCTTGTTACCTATATAAAAGACACCTGTCCACAGAAGCAATCAATCAATTAGCTTCCAAACTCTCCACCATGGCCAAGACCAAAGAGCTCTCCAAGGATGTCAGGGACATGATTGTAGACCTACACAAGGCTGGAATGGGCTACAAGACCATCGCCAAGCAGCTTGGTGTAACGGCTGTCGTCTGAAGAAGTGGACCAAGGTGCAGCGGAGTTAGTGTTCATTATTAGAATTTAATGTAAACAACGTGAACACTATACAAAACAAGAAAATAGTAAACCGACAGCACACAGTCCTGTCTGGTACAAAAACACTGACAGAAACAATTACCCACAAACCCAAAGGAAAAACATGCTCCTTATGTGTGACTCCCAATCAGCAGCAACGAGCTTCAGCTGTGCCTGATTGGGAGCCACACACACGGCCCAAAACAAAGAAATACAAAAACATAGAAAAAGGAACATAGAACACCCACCCAATGTAACACCCTGGCCTAACCAAAATAAAGAACAAAAACCCCTCTCTATGGCCAGGGCGTTACAGTACCCCCCCCCAAAGGTGCGGACTCCGGCCGCAAAACCTGACTCTGAAGGGGAGGGTCCGGGTGGGCCTTCTTACGGCGGCGGCTCAGGTGCGGGACGTGGCCTCTGCTCCACCCTTGACGTCGCCCTCTTCGGTGGCGCACCTGGCTGCGCCGAAGGTCTGGTGGGCGACACTGACTGCGCCCGGCTGGCGGCCGGCGATGGTTGCGCCCGGCTGGCGGGCGGCGATGGTTGCGCCCGGCTGGCGGGCGGCGATGGGTGCGCCCGGCTGGCGGGCGGCGATGGTTGCGCCTGGCTGGCGGGCGACCCTTGTTGCGCCCGGCTGGCGGGCGACCCTGGCTGCGCCCGGCTGGCGGGCGGCGATGGTTGCGCCTGGCTGGCGGGCGACCCTGGCTGCTCTGACGGCACTGACCCAGGATTCACCAGGCTGGGGAGACATGACAGAGGCCTGGCCCTAGGCGTAGGCACAGGACTCACCGGGCTGGCGGGCGTCCCTGGCCACTCCGGCAGTTCGGGGCAGTCTGGCCACTCCGGCAGGTCGGGGCAGTCTGGCCACTCCGGCAGGTCGGGGCAGTCTGGCCACTCCGGCAGGTCGGGGCAGTCTGGCCACTCCGGCAGGTCGGGGCAGTCTGGCCACTCCGGCAGGTCGGGGCAGTCTGGCCACTCCGGCAGGTCGGGGCAGTCTGGCCACTCCGGCAGGTCGGGGCAGTCTGGCCACTCCGGCAGGTCGGGGCAGTCTGGCCACTCCGGCAGGTCAGCGCAGTCTGGCCACTCCGGCAGGTCAGCGCAGTCTGGCCACTCCGGCAGTTCAGCGCAGTCTGGCCACTCCGGCAGTTCAGCGCAGTCTGGCCACTCCGGCAGTTCAGCGCAGTCTGACCACTCCGGCAGTTCAGCGCAGTCTGGCCACTCCGGCAGTTCAGCGCAGTCTGGCCACTCCGGCAGTTCAGCGCAGTCTGGCCACTCCGGTAGTTCAGCGCAGTCTGACCTCTCTGGCGACTGTTGACTGGCGGGCAGCTCTGACGACTGTTGACTGGCGGGCAGCTCTGACGACTGTTGACTGGCGGGCAGCTCTGACGACTGTTGACTGGCGGGCAGCTCTGACGACTGTTGACTGGCGGGCAGCTCTGGTGATGGTTGACTGGCGGGCAGCTCTGACGACTGTTGACTGGCGGGCAGCTCTGACGACTGTTGACTGGCGGGCAGCTCTGACGACTGTTGACTGGCGGGCAGCTCTGACGACTGCTGACTGGCAGGGCTGGGGACACGCACCTTGGGCTTGGTGCGGGGAGCAGGGACGGGCCGGACAGGACTGTGGACACGCACCTTGGGCCTGGTGCGGGGAGCAGGGACGGACCGGACAGGACTGGGGACATGCACTGTGGACTTGGTGCGGGGAGCAGGGACGGGCCAGACAGGACTGTGAACACGCACTGGTGAACTGAAGCGTGGAGCCGGTTTTGCCACTCGTCCTGGCTGGATGCCCTTCCTAGCACGGCATGTGCTGGGCATGTCCACCGGACGCACCGGGCTGTGCGGACGCACTGGCGACACAGCGCGCAACTCCGCATACCAAGGCTCCTCCAGATCATCCCTCTGCAGGTCCTCAATCAACTGCCTCATCATCTTCCTCTCTTCCTCCGCCGTCATCCCCCACGAGAGCAGTGGTCTGGGCTCCTCCTCTGCCCTTCCGGACCACCCCATTAGCCCCCCCAAAAACATTTCTTGGGGGTGTCTTCCGGGCTTCCTCGACCGACGCCAGCGACCCCGTCTGCTGGCCGGCGTCTCCTCCATCGCCCGGACCTCCCTCTTCCGCTGCTTGGTCCCTTGGTGGTGGGTAATTCTGTAACGGCTGTCGTCTGAAGAAGTGGACCAAGGTGCAGCGGAGTTAGTGTTCATTATTAAAATTTAATGTAAACAACGTGAACACTATACAAAACAAGAAAATAGTAAACCGACAGCACACAGTCCTGTCTGGTACAAAAACACTGACTGAAACAATTACCCACAAACCCAAAGGAAAAACATGCTCCTTATGTGTGACTCCCAATCAGCAGCAACGAGCTTCAGCTGTGCCTGATTGGGAGCCACACACACGGCCCAAAACAAAGAAATACAAAATCATAGAAAAAGGAACATAGAACGCCCACCCAATGTAACACCCTGGCCTAACCAAAATAAAGAACAAAAACCCCTCTCTATGGCCAGGGCGTTACACTTGGTGACAACATTTGGTGCGATTATTCGCAAATGGAAGAAACACAAAAGAACTGTCAATGTCCCTCGGCCTGGGGCTCCATGCAAGATCTCACCTCGTGGGGTTGCAATGATCATGAGAAAGGTGAGGAATCAGCCCAGAACTACACGGGAGGATATTGTCAATGATCTGAAGGCAGCTGGGACCATTGTCACCAAGAAAACAATTGGTAACACACTATGCGGTGAAGGACTGAAATCCTGCAGCGCCCGCAAGGTCCCCCTGCTCAAGAATACATATACATGCCCATCTGAAGTTTGCCAATGAACATCTGAATGATTCAGAGGACAACTGGGTGAAAGTGTTGTGGTCAGATGAAACCAAAATTGAGCTCTTTGGCATCAACTCAACTCGCCGTGTTTGGAGGAAGAGGAATGCTGCCTATGACCCCAAGAACACCATCCCCACCGTCAAACATGGAGGTGGAAACATTATGCTTTGGGGGTGTTTTTCTGCTAAGGGGACAGGACAACTTCACCGCATCAAAGGGATGATGGTTGGGGCCATGTACCGTCAAATCTTGGGTGAGAACCTTCTTCCCTCAGCCAGGGCATTGAAATTGGTCGTGGATGGGTATTCCAGCATGAAAATGACCCAAAACACACGGCCAAGGCAACAAAGGAGTGGCTCAAGAAGAAGCACATTAAGGTCCTGGAGTGGCCAGCCAGTCTCCAGACCTTAATCCCAGAGCAAATCTGTAGAGGGAGCTGAAGATTCGAGTTGCCAAACGTCAGGCTTGAAACCTTAATGACTTGGAGAAAATCTGCAAAGAGGAGTGGGACAAAATCCCTCCTGAGATGTGTGTAAACCTGGTGGCCAACTACAAGAAACGTCTGACCTCTGTGATTGCCAACAAGGGTTTTGCCACCAAGTACTAAGTCATGTTTTGCAGAGGGGTCAAATGCTTATTTCCCTCATTAAAATGCAAATCAATTTATAAAATTTTTGACATGCGTTTTTCTGGATTTTTTTGTTATTCTCTCTCTCACTGTTCAAATAAACCTACCATTAAAATTATAGACTGATCATTTCTTTGTGAGTGGGCAAACGTACAAAATCAGCAGGGGATCAAATACTTTTTTCCCTCACTGTACTTTGCATGATATGCTCATAACTAAAGGCCTTTCCATAGAGTGGAGGGGAGGAGGGGAGGATGGGAGGTACATCTCTTTATGTATACAGCTATACATGCAGACATGGACATGATACTGTTTGTGTGTGAGGACTAGATTATTATTTTGGCGAGGGAGAGTGTTTACACAAGTGTAAGCGTATGTTTGTGTTGCATGTTTACTTGTGCGCCTGTATTTGCATCTATAAACCGTGCGTGTGTGTGCGTAATATGTGTATGTTTTAAGGGGTGCAGTCCTCTCTCCCTCCTCCTCCCTGGCTCTGATGCAGCAATGATGAGGCCATGAATATGGATGCCTTCTTTCAGGATGTCTTCTATTTTTCGTAGATGACAAAACTCTACCCTTCTCTAACTCTCTCGCTCTAACTAACTCTAACTCTTTTTTTATCTCATTCTCTCTCTCTCTCTGTCTCTGTCACTCTCTCTGTGTCTCTCATGTTAATGTTCAGATGGCAGGGTATTAATTCACTGACTGAACACTTATAGTGGTGAGAGTTGTAGAGTTACAGACGACAGATGGAATAGTGTACAGTGTTTAAAAGCATGATCATGTTTGGGCCATGAGATTAAAAACCCAGCCCAGGGGGAAATTATGACACTTGTCTCTGTCTTGTCATACACACACACACACACACACACACACACACACACACACACACACACACACACACACACACACAGAGAGAGAGAGAGCACAGCTGTCTGGTTAGTGATATAATGTATGAATACAGGCGTTGTCAAACCAAACAAGACTAAACGTCATAACACCAGATGATACCCTGTGACTAAAGGGTGTGTGTACTGTCTGTAACTGGGATGTGTGTATGGACCCCGATGATACCCTGTGGCTAAAGGGTGTGTGTACTGTCTGTAACTGGGATGTGTGTATGGACCCCGATGATACCCTGTGGCTAAAGGGTGTGTGTACTGTCTGTAACTGGGATGTGTGTATGGACCCCGATGATACCCTGTGACTAAAGGGTGTGTGTACTGTCTGTAACTGGGATGTGTGTATGGACCCCGATGATACCCTGTGGCTAAAGAGTGTGTGTACTGTCTGTAACTGGGATGTGATGGTGTGTACAACTGAAAAGCTTCTCTATTTTGCAGTTTCAAAAACTCACATGGTCTAAGACACTAACTGACTGACAGACAGACTGACTGACTGACTGACTGACTGACTGATTGACTGATTGACTGACTGACTGACTGACTGATTGACTGACTGACAGACAGACAGATTGACTGACTGACTGACTGACTGACTGACTGATTGACTGACTGACTGACTGGCTGACTGACTGACTGACTGATTGACTGACTGACTGACTGATTGACTGACTGACTGTCAGACTGACAGACTGACAGACAGGTTTAGAGTTGAGGTTAGGGACTCACCGCTCTTCTCTGTTTTGTGGCTGTGTGGTTTGACCAGTTCCAGATCAGGCAGACACGGACACGGTCCCCCACACTTCAGAGCGATGTTCTTCCCTGACTTACACTCCTGGAACTCCAGCATACACTGCAAAACACATAGAGAATCATGGGTAGTGGAGTCTTTCTTCAGAGAGGCAGATGAGGCAGGCAAGACTCACTTGAGGCACCATTGGACATCCAGCTCTGATGAACAGATGTAGCCATTAAGAAGTCATGTAAACACATGCGCATACACACACACACACACACACACACACACACACACACACACACACACACACACACACACACACACACACACACACACACACAGATGCTGCTGGTTCTCTTCGCCTTGTGTATTAGAGAGAAGCAATTTCACGGACAGCCCCCAATACAACTGCAGACAACAGATTACAGTAATCAGGTAATGAACAAATTAAAGGCGTTTTTAAATGAAAAATAACAAACCTCAAATAGATTTGAAAGATGGTTTTCTTGTCAAACCAAAAAATAATCACATTTTAAGTATAATTTGAATAAAATTTGCCTCTGAGGGTCTGGAGAGATGCAAGTGTCTCACACAGACACACATCATTGAAGGTGTTAATGCGTAATTTAATTTTACATTTTTTACCATTCAACCAAGTATATATATAACAATACGACACGTGAACGTCTGATTCATTCAGTTCCACACGGATGTGCTAATGGAATTCACTCCACAATATAACAGCCACTGTACTAACAGGACCCCTGCACTGTTTAATAATAATTAGGTTGGTGCTTAAAGTTGTCCTATGTAACACCTGTACAAGTGTGTACAATATGTGTGGATTGAAAATGTGTTTTTTGCATATCCCAACTCCCCCTGAGACACCCTCAGAGAGTGGGGTCACGGCCAGGGTCTGCCATTAACAACAGTGACCCAGGAGCAATTAGGGTTAAGTGCCTTGCTCAAGGGCACAGATGGAGTTTACACATAGTCGGCTAGTCGGCTCAGGGATTCAAACTAGCAATCATTCGGTTACAAACTCAACGTTCTTAATCCCTAGGCTACCTGCCGCCTGTCTACCATCTGTCAAGGTGGGGATTATAATGCCTGCTTATAAACACAACACATTAACCACAGTGTCTATTGGGCCTACATCAATTAGGTCAGAAAGTTACTGACCTTTCACCTCTTTCATGTTAGGCTATTACATAAGCTGGAAAGCATGAACATGTAGCAACATTGTGTGAGTGTTTCTCATTCTTGGTGTCTTTACATATTTAGACATAAATCATTTCTTTTCTTACATTTCTGCCATTGTGCACAGCACCATAAACTACGTATTGCATTAAACATTTAGATAGCATTTGCATACTGCTTGGTAAGAAACCTGATCCCAATTGTTGTATGCATATCTGGGACAGGCTCTGTAATGGCTTTGTTTTTCTGTCTCCTTATGCATTATTATTGAAATGTAAATAATTAATAGTTTACCCTTATTTTTCCCTCCACATTGTTTGCTCAATCCTGTCACAACCTTGACAGAGGGTAAACAGTGCAGGGGTCCTGTTAGTACAGTGGCTGTTATATTGTGGAGTGAATTCCATTAACACATCCGTGTGGAACTGAATGAATCAGACATTCACGCGTCGTGTTGTTATATATATACTTGGTTGAATGGTATATAAGTCACATCTTCAAGTTAAAAATATGTACACTACCGTTCAAAAGTTTGGGGGTCTGATGCTCCAGATACTCAACTAGTCTAAAGGCCAGTTTTATTGCTTCTTTAATCAGAACAACAGTTTTAAGCTGGGCTAACATAATTGCGAAAGGGTTTTCTAATGATCAATTAGCTTTTTAAAATGATAAACTTGGATTAGCTAACACAACGTGCCATTGGACAACGTGGACGACAACGTTGGACAACGCACAACGTGCCATTGCACTCTCTAATTCTTTCTTTCTTCCTCTCTCTCGGAGGACCTGAGCCCTAGGACTACCTGGCCTGATGACTCCTTGCTGTCCCCAGTCCACCTGGCCGTGCTGCTGCTCCAGTTTCAACTGTTCTGCCTGCGGCTATGGAACCCTGACCTGTTCACCGGATGTGCTACCTGTCCCAGACCTGCTGTTTTCAACTCTCTAGAGACAGCAGGAGCAGTAGAGATACTCTGAATGATCGGCTATGAAAAGCCAACTGACATTTACTCCTGAGGTGCTGACCTGTTGCACCCTCGACAACCACTGTGATTATTATTATTTATGAACATTTGAACACCTATGAACATTTGAACATCTTGGCCATGTTCTGTTATAATCTCCACCCGGCACAGCCAGAAGAGGACTGGCCACCCCTCATAGCCTGGTTCCTCTCTAGGTTTCTTCCTAGGTTTTGGCCTTTCTAGGGAGTTTTTCCTAGCCACCGTGCTTCTACACCTGCATTGCTTGCTGTTTGGGGTTTTAGGCTGGGTTTCTGTACAGCACTTTGAGCTATCAGCTGATGTAAGAAGGGCTTTATAAATCAGTTTGATTTGATTTGATTGGAACACAGGAGTGATGGTTGCTGATAATGGGCCTCTGTACGCCTATGTAGATATTCCATAAAAAATCTGCCGTTTCCAGCTACAATAGTCATTTACAACATTAACAATGTCTACACTGTATTTCTGATCAATTTTATGTTATTTTAATGGACAAAAAATGAGCTTTTCTTTCAAAAACAAGGACATTTCTAAGTGACCCCAAACTTTTGAAAAGTATTGTGTTTATATATAAAAACAACATGTTCACACGTACAACTACAACATTTATCCTCCGTCATAACACACACGTACAAATGCAACACGCACACAACCACACACACTGACTCTCTCGCTGACACTTACAATTTCACACATTCCAATTTAAATCCATCACCTCCTCCCTGACAGTTCTTAGATAGCAGCACTAATGCCGCTTAATCCAATTTGTTGACAAAGGTATGCCGCTCTCCCCTTCTATACATATTGAATTACCTGTCTAGAGGGAGGAAAGGAAACTGATGAAATATACCCCAGCCAATTCAATTGACTGCTATTTCCAGGCTAGTGAAACACTGGTGGTGTCAGCACCAATAATCTCTGTCTGTGGATGGCTATAATATGTTTTTAATTATGTACAAATATAGGAAAAAACTAGAGGCAAAAGTAGAGGGGCAAGTACAGAGAACAGAAGAGGGAGAAGGAAGGAAGGAAGGAAGGAGAGAGAGACACAGGAAGACAGGGGAAGACTATTCTGATAGGGAGAAACAGAGGAAGAGAGAAAGAGAGTGAGTCCATTATTGTACCACAGTGAGTTGAGGGGGCTGAGAGTTTCAGACTGAAACACTACTCAACCAGAGGGTTTAGAGAGAGAGAGGGGGCTGAGAGGTTCAGACTGTGGAAACACTAATACTCATATCAGAGGGTTTAAGAGAGAGAGAGGGGGATGAGGAGGTGCAGACTGAAACACGACTCAACCAAGAGGGTTTAGAGAGAGAGAGAAGAGGGCTGAAGGTTCAACTGCAAACAACAACTCATCCAGAGGGTTAGAGAGAGAAGAGGGGGCTGAGAGGTTCAGACTGAACACACTTACTCATCTCCAGAGGGTTTAGAGAGAGAGAGGGGGCTGAGAGTTTCAGACTGAAACACTACTCATCCAGAGGGTTTAGAGAGAGAGAGAGGGGCTGAGAGGTTCAGACTGAAACACTACTCTCCAGAAGGTTAGAGGACAGAGAGTGGGCTGAGAGGTTCAGACTGAAACACGATAACTCATCAAGAGGGTTAGAGAGAGAGACGAGGGGGCTGATGAGTTCAGCCACTGAAACACTACTCTCCAGAGGGGTTAGAGAGAGAGAGAGGGGCTGAGAGGGTTCAGACTGAAACACTACTCATCCAGAGGGTTTAGAGAGAGAGGAGGGGGCTGAGAGTTTCAGACTGAAACCTACTCAATCCAGAGGGTTTAGAGAGAGAGAGAGGGGGCTGAGAGTTTCAGGACTGAAACACTACTCATCCAGAGGGTTTAGAGAGAGAGAGGGGGCTGAGAGGTTCAGACTGAAACACTACTCATCCAGAGGGTTTAGAGAGAGAGAGGGGGCTGAGAGGTTCAGACTGAAACACTACTCATCCAGAGGGTTAGAGGGAGAGAGAGAGGGGGCTGAAGGTTCAGACTGAAACACTAACTCATCACGAGGGTTTAGAGAGAGAGAGAGGGGGGCTGAGATGGTTCAGACTGAAACACTACTCATCCAGGGGGAGGGGTTTTGTAGAGAGTAGAGGAGGGGGGCTGAGAGGTTCAGACTGAAACACTACTCATCCAGAGGGTTTAGGAGAGAGAGAGAGGGGCTGAGAGGTTCAGACTGAAACACTACTCATCCAGAGGGTTTAGAGAGAGAGAGAGGGGGCTGAGAGGTTCAGACTGAAACACTACTCATCCAGAGGGTTTAGAGAGAGAGAGAGGGGGCTGAGAAGGTTCAGACTGGAAACCCTACTCATCCAGAGGGTTTTAGAGAGAGAGAGAGGGGCTGAGAGGTTCAGACTGAAACACTACTCATCCAGAGGGTTTAGAGAGAGAGAGAGGGCTGAGAAGGTTCAGACTGAAACATACTCAACCGAGGGTTTAGAGAGAGAGAAGGGGATGAGAGTGTTCAGACTGAAACCTACTCAACCAGAGGGTTTAGAGAGAGAGAGGGGTGGGCTGAGAGTTTCAGACTTAAACACTACTCATCCAGAGGCTTTAGAGAGAGAGAGGGGGATGAGAGGTTCAGACTGAAACACTACTCATCCAGAGGGTTTAGAGAGAGAGAGAGAGGGGGCTGAGAGGTTCAGACTGAAACACTACTCATCCAGAGGCTTTAGAGAGAGAGAGGGGGCTGAGAGGTTCAGACTGAAACACTACTCATCCAGAGGGTTTAGAGAGAGAGAGAGGGGGCTGAGAGGTTCAGACTGAAACACTACTCATCCAGAGGGTTTAGAGAGAGAGAGAGGGGGCTGAGAGGTTCAGACTGAAACACTACTCATCCAGAGGGTTTAGAGAGAGAGAGAGGGCTGAGAGGTTCAGACTGAAACACTACTCAACCAGAGGGTTTAGAGAGAGAGAAGGGGATGAGAGGTTCAGACTGAAACACTACTCAACCAAGAGGGTTTAGAGAGAGAGAGAGGGGGCTGAGAGTTTCAGACTGAACACTACTCATCCAGAGGCTTTAGAGAGAGAGAGGGGGATGAGAGGTTCAGACTGAACACTACTCATCCAGAGGGTTTAGAGAGAGAGAGAGGGGGCTGAGAGGTTCAGACTGAAACACTACTCAACCAGAGGGTTTAGAGAGAGAGAGGGGGGATGAGAGGTTCAGACTGAAACACTACTCATCCAGAGGGTTTAGAGAGAGAGAGAGAGAGCTGAGAGGTTCAGACTGAACACTACTCATCCAGAGGGTTTAGAGAGAGAGAGGGGGATGAGAGGTTCAGACTGAAACACTACTCATCCAGAGGGCTTTAGAGAGAGAGAGGGGATGAGAGGTTCAGACTGAAACACTACTCATCCAGAGGGTTTAGAGAGAGAGAGAGGGGGCTGAGAGGTTCAGACTGAACACTACTCAACCAGAGGGTTTAGAGAGAGAGAGGGGGATGAGAGGTTCAGACTGAAACACTACTCATCCAGAGGGTTTAGAGAGAGAGAGAGAGCTGAGAGGTTCAGACTGAAACACTACTCATCCAGAGGGTTTAGAGAGAGAGAGGGGGATGAGAGGTTCAGACTGAAACACTACTCAACCAGAGGGTTTAGAGAGAGAGAGAGAGGGCTGAAAGGTTCAGACTGAAACACAACTCATCCAGAGGGTTTAGAGAGAGAGAGAGGGGGCTGAGAGGTTCAGACTGAAACACTACTCATCCAGAGGGTTTAGAGAGAGAGAGGGGGCTGAGAGTTTCAGACTGAAACACTACTCATCCAGAGGGTTTAGAGAGAGAGAGAGGGGGCTGAGAGGTTCAGACTGAAACACTACTCATCCAGAGGGTTTAGAGAGAGAGAGGGGGCTGAGAGGTTCAGACTGAAACACTACTCATCCAGAGGGTTTAGAGAGAGAGAGAGGGGGCTGAGAGGTTCAGACTGAAACACTACTCATCCAGAGGGTTTAGAGAGAGAGAGAGGGGGCTGAGAGTTTCAGACTGAAACACTACTCATCCAGAGGGTTTAGAGAGAGAGAGGGGGCTGAGAGGTTCAGACTGAAACACTACTCATCCAGAGGGTTTAGAGAGAGAGAGGGGGATGAGAGGTTCAGACTGAAACACTACTCAACCAGAGGGTTTAGAGAGAGAGAGAGAGGGCTGAAAGGTTCAGACTGAAACACAACTCATCCAGAGGGTTTAGAGAGAGAGAGAGGGGGCTGAGAGGTTCAGACTGAAACACTACTCATCCAGAGGGTTAGAGAGAGAGAGGGGGCTGAGAGTTTCAGACTGAAACACTACTCATCCAGAGGGTTTAGAGAGAGAGAGAGGGGCTGAGAGGTTCAGACTGAAAACACTACTCATCCAGAGGGTTTAGAGAGAGAGAGGGGGCTGAGAGGTTCAGACTGAAACACTACTCATCCAGAGGGTTTAGAGAGAGAGAGAGGGGGCTGAGAGGTTCAGACTGAAACACTACTCATCCAGAGGGTTTAGAGAGAGAGAGAGGGGCTGAGAGTTTCAGACTGAAACACTACTCATCCAGAGGGTTTAGAGAGAGAGAGAGGGGGCTGAGAGGTTCAGACTGAAACACTACTCATCCAGAGGGTTAGAGAGAGAGAGGGGGCTGAGAGGTTCAGACTGAAACACTACTCATCCAGAGGGTTTAGAGAGAGAGAGAGGGGGCTGAGAGGTTCAGACTGAAACACTACTCATCCAGAGGGTTTAGAGAGAGAGAGAGGGGGCTGAGAGGTTCAGACTGAAACACTACTCATCCAGAGGGTTTAGAGAGAGAGAGAGGGGGCTTGAGAGGTTCAGACTGAAAACACTAACTCATCCAGAGGGTTTAGAGAGAGAGAGAGAGGGGGCTGAGAGGTTCAGACTGAAACACTACTCATCCAGAGGGTTAGAGAGAGAGAGAGGGGGCTGAGAGGTTCAGACTGAAACACTACTCATCCAGAGGTTTAGAGAGAGAGAGAGGGGGGCTGAGAGGTTCAGACTGAAACACTACTCAATCCAGAGGGTTTAGAGAGAGAGAGAGGGCTGAGAGGTTCAGACTGAAACACTACTCAACCAGAGGGTTTAGAGAGAGAGAAGGGGATGAGAGGTTCAGACTGAAACACTACTCAAACCAGAGGGTTTAGGAGAGAGAGAGGGGGCTGAGAGTTTCAGACTGAAAAACACTACTCATCCAGAGGCTTAGAGAGAGAGAGGGGGGATGAGAGGTTCAGACTGAAACACTACTCATCCAGAGGGTTTAGAGAGAGAGAGAGGGGGGCTGAGAGGTTCAGACTGAAACACTACTCATCCAGAGGGTTTAGAGAGAGAGAGAGGGGGCTGAGAGGTTCAGACTGAAACACTACTCATCCAGAGGGTTTAGAGAGAGAGAGGGGGCTGAGAGGTTCAGACTGAAACACTACTCATCCAGAGGGTTTAGAGAGAGAGAGAGGGGGCTGAGAGGTTCAGACTGAAACACTACTCATCCAGAGGGTTTAGAGAGAGAGAGAGGGCTGAGAGGTTCAGACTGAAACACTACTCAACCAGAGGGTTTAGAGAGAGAGAAGGGGATGAGAGGTTCAGACTGAAACACTACTCAACCAGAGGGTTTAGAGAGAGAGAGAGGGGGCTGAGAGTTTCAGACTGAAACACTACTCATCCAGAGGCTTTAGAGAGAGAGAGGGGGATGAGAGGTTCAGACTGAAACACTACTCATCCAGAGGGTTTAGAGAGAGAGAGAGGGGGCTGAGAGGTTCAGACTGAAACACTACTCAACCAGAGGGTTTAGAGAGAGAGAGGGGGATGAGAGGTTCAGACTGAAACACTACTCATCCAGAGGGTTTAGAGAGAGAGAGAGAGCTGATAGGTTCAGACTGAAACACTACTCATCCAGAGGGGTTTAGAGAGAGAGAGGGGGATGAGAGGTTCAGACTGAAAACACTACTCAACCAGAGGGTTTAGAGAGAGAGAAGGGGATGAGAGGTTCAGACTGAAACACTACTCAACCATAGGGTTTAGAGAGGAGAGAGAGGGGCTGAGAGTTTCAGACTGAAACACTACTCATCCAGAAGGCTTTAGAGAGAGAGAGGGGGAGGAGAGGTTCAGACTGAACACTACTACTCATCCAGAGGGTTTAGAGAGAGAGAGAGGGGGCTGAGAGGTTCAGACTGAAACACTACTCATCCAGAGGGTTTAGAGAGAGAGAGAGGGGGCTGAGAGGTTCAGACTGAAACACTACTCATCCAGAGGGTTTAGAGAGAGAGAGAGGGGGCTGAGAGGTTCAGAACTGAAACACTACTCATCCAGAGGGTTTAGAGAGAGAGAGAGGGGGCTGAGAGGTTCAGACTGAAACACTACTCATCCAGAGGGTTTAGAGAGAGAGAGAGGGCTGAGAGGTTCAGACTGAAACACTACTCACCAGAGGGTTTAGAGAGAGAGAAGGGGATGAGAGGTTCAGACTGAAACACTACTCAACCAGAGGGTTTAGAGAGAGAGAGAGGGGGCTGAGAGTTTCAGACTGAAACACTACTCATCCAGAGGCTTTAGAGAGAGAGAGGGGGATGAGAGGTTTCAGACTGAAACACTACTCATCCAGAGGGGTTTAGAGAGAGAGAGAGGGGGCTGAGAGGTTCAGACTGAAACACTACTCAACCAGAGGGTTTAGAGAGAGAGAGGGGGATGAGAGGTTCAGACTGCAACACTACTCATCCAGAGGGTGTTAGAGAGAGAGAGAGAGCTGATAGGTTCAGACTGAAACACTACTCATCCAGAGGGTTTAGAGAGAGAGAGGGGGATGAGAGGTTTCAGACTGAAACACTACTCAACCAGAGGGTTTAGAGAGAGAGAGAGAGGGCTGAAAGGTTCAGACTGAAACACAACTCATCCAGAGGGTTTAGAGAGAGAGAGAGGGGGGCTGAGAGGTTCAGACTGAAAACACTACTCATCCAGAGGGTTTAGAGAGAGAGAGGGGGCTGAGAGTTTCAGACTGAAACACTACTCATCCAGAGGGTTTTAGAGAGAGAGAGAGGGGGCTGAGAGGTTCAGACTGGAAACACTACTCATCCAGAGGGTTTAGAGAGAGGAGAGGGGGCTGAGAGGTTCAGACTGAAACACTACTCATCCAGAGGGTTTTAGAGAGAGAGAGAGGGGGCTGAGAGGTTCAGACTGAAACACTACTCATCCAGAGGGTTAGAGAGAGAGAGAGGGGGCTGAGAGTTTCAGACTGAAACACTACTCATCCAGAGGGTTTAGAGAGAGAGAGGGGGGCTGAGAGGTTCAGACTGAAACACTACTCATCCAGAGGGTTTAGAGAGAGAGAGGGGATGAGAGGTTCAGACTGAACACTACTCAACCATAGGGTTTAGAGAGAGAGAGAGAGAGAGGGCTGAAAGGTTCAGACTGAAACACACTCATCCAGGTTTAGAGAGGAGAGAGGGGGCTGAGAGGTTCAGACTGAAACACTACTCATCCAGAGGGTTTAGAGAGAGAGAGGGGGGCTGAGAGTTTCAGACTGAAACCTATTCATCCAGAGGTTTAGAGAGAGAGAGAGGGGGCTGAGAGGTTCAGACTAAACACTCTCATCCAGAGGTTTTAGAGAGAGAGAGGGGGCTGAGAGTTCAGACTGAAACACTACTCATCCAGAGGTTTGAGATAGAGAGAGGGGGCTGAGAGTTCAGACTGAAACACTACTCATCCAGAGGGTTTAGAGAGAGAGAGAGGGGGCTGAGAGTTTCAGACTGAAACACTACTCATCCAGAGGGTTTAGAGAGAGAGAGGGGGCTGAGAGGTTCAGACTGACACTACTCATCCAGAGGGTTTAGAGAGAGAGAGAGGGGGCTGAGAGGTTCAGACTGAAACACTACTCATCCAGAGGGTTTAGAGAGAGAGAGAGGGGGCTGAGAGGTTCAGACTGAAACACTACTCATCCAGAGGGTTTAGAGAGAGAGAGAGGGGGCTGAGAGGTTCAGACTGAAACACTACTCATCCAGAGGGTTTTAGAGAGAGGAGAGGGGGCTGAGAGGTTCAGGACTGAAACACTACTCATCCAGAGGGTTTAGAGAGAGAGAGAGGGGGCTGAGAGGTTCAGACTGAAACACTACTCATCCAGAGGGTTTAGAGAGAGAGAGAGGGCTGAGAGGTTCAGACTGAAACACTACTCAACCAGAGGGTTTAGAGAGAGAGAAGGGGATGAGAGGTTCAGACTGAAACACTACTCAACCAGAGGGTTTAGAGTAGAGAGAGAGGAGGGGGCTGAGAGTTTCAGACTGAACACTACTCATCCAGAGGCTTTAGAGAGAGAGAGGGGGATGAGAGGTTCAGACTGAAACACTACTCATCCAGAGGGGTTAGAGAGAGAGAGAGAGAGGGGGCTGAGAGGTTCAGGACTGAAACACTACTCATCCAGAGGGTTTAGAGAGAGAGAGAGGGGGCTGAGAGGTTCAGACTGAAACACTACTCATCCAGAGGGTTTAGAGAGAGAGAGAGGGGGCTGAGAGGTTCAGACTGAAACACTACTCAACCAGAGGGTTTAGAGAGAGAGAGGGGGATGAGAGGTTCAGACTGAAACACTACTCATCCAGAGGGTTTAGAGAGAAAGAGAGAGCTGAGAGGTTCAGACTGAAACACTACTCAACCAGAGGGTTTAGAGAGAGAGAGGGGGCTGAGAGGTTCAGACTGAAACACTACTCATCCAGAGGGTTTAGAGAGAGAGAGAGGGCTGAGAGGTTTCAGACTGAAACACTACTCATCCAGAGGGTTTAGAGAGAGAGAGGGGGCTGAGAGGTTCAGACTGAAACACTACTCATCCAGAGGGTTTAGAGAGAGAGAGGGGGCTGAGAGGTTCAGACTGAAACACTACTCAACCAGAGGGTTTAGAGAGAGAGAGGGGGCTGAGAGGTTCAGACTGAAACACTACTCATCCAGAGGGATTAGAGAGAGAGAGAGGGCTGAGAGGTTCAGACTGAAACACTACTCATCCAGAGGGTTTAGAGAGAGAGAGGGGGCTGAGAGTTTCAGACTGAAACACTACTCATCCAGAGGGTTTAGAGAGAGAGAGAGGGGGCTGAGAGGTTCAGACTGAAACACTACTCATCCAGAGGGTTTAGAGAGAGAGAGGGGGCTGAGAGGTTCAGACTGAAACACTACTCATCCAGAGGGTTTAGAGAGAGAGAGGGGGGCTGAGAGGTTCAGACTGAAACACTACTCATCCAGAGGGTTTAGAGAGAGAGGGGGATGAGAGGTTCAGACTGAAACACTACTCAACCAGAGGGTTTAGAGAGAGAGAGGGGGCTGAGAGGTTCAGACTGAAACACTACTCATCCAGAGGGTTTAGAGAGAGAGGGGGATGAGAGGTTCAGACTGAAACACTACTCAACCAGAGGGTTTAGAGAGAGAGAGGGGGCTGAGAGGTTCAGACTGAAACACTACTCATCCAGAGGCTTTAGAGAGAGAGAGAGAGGGCTGAAAGGTTCAGACTGAAACACTACTCATCCAGAGGGTTTAGAGAGAGAGAGAGGGGGATGAGAGGTTCAGACTGAAACACTACTCATCCAGAGGGTTTAGAGAGAGAGAGGGGGCTGAGAGTTTCAGACTGAAACACTACTCAACCAGAGGGTTTAGAGAGAGAGAGAGGGCTGAGAGGTTCAGACTGAAACACTACTCATCCAGAGGGTTTAGAGAGAGAGAGAGGGGGCTGAGAGTTTCAGACTGAAACACTACTCATCCAGAGGGTTTAGAGAGAGAGAGAGGGGGCTGAGAGGTTCAGACTGAAACACTACTCATCCAGAGGGTTTAGAGAGAGAGAGGGGGCTGAGAGGTTCAGACTGAAACACTACTCATCCAGAGGGTTTAGAGAGAGAGAGGGGGATGAGAGGTTCAGACTGAAACACTACTCAACCAGAGGGTTTAGAGAGAGAGAGGGGGCTGAGAGGTTCAGACTGAAACACTACTCATCCAGAGGATTTAGAGAGAGAGAGGGGGCTGAGAGGTTCAGACTGAAACACTACTCATCCAGAGGGTTTAGAGAGAGAGAGAGGGGGCTGAGAGGTTCAGACTGAAACACTACTCATCCAGAGGGTTTAGAGAGAGAGAGAGGGGCTGAGAGGTTCAGACTGAAACATTACTCATCCAGAGGGTTTAGAGAGAGAGAGGGGGCTGAGAGGTTCAGACTGAAACACTACTCATCCAGAGGGTTTAGCGAGAAAGAGGGGGATGAGCAGAAAGAGAGAGAGACAGAGAGAGACAGAGACAGAGGCAGAGAGATAGAGGGGCAGGTGAGCAGGGAGAGAGAGAGAGAGAGAGAAGAGTTTAGAAAGAGAGTTTGGAGAGAAGTGGAATGAGCCAGAAGAGAGGAGCAATGTAATGGGCTTTACTCTGCAGGCTACAGTCTCTCTAGAGATAAAAGCATCATTCTGATAATAGGATCATGAGTGTGTGTGTGTGTGTGTGTGTGTGTGTGTGTGTGTGTGTGTGTGTGTGTGTGTGTGTGTGTGTATACACGTATGCATGTGAGAAGCCAACATCATTCCACACACTCTATAAGAGCACCACACTATAAGAACTGGATTCTTAGCCCAGGCGTAACCACTATATTGGTCTCAGTAAGGACGACATCACTCTACCAGCTGAGGCCACACATTTATTCAGACCAGTCAGAGGGAGACAGAGGGAGCAGGGGAAGGAGAGGAGAGGAGAGCGGGACACCCCTGCCACCTATTTGTTCCTCTCCTCCTTCTCTCTCTGATGGAGAGTGACAGCCCAATCCCCCTCTCTACTTCTGGAGTGGACCAGGCAAAGGGGAGTGGGGGAGGGATAGAAGGTGTGTGTGTGTGTGTGTGTGTGTGTGTGTGTGTGTGTGTGTGTGTGTGTGTGTGTGTGTGTGTGTGTGTGTGTGTGTGTGTGTTGTGTGTGTGTGTGTGTGTGTGTGTGTGTGTGTGTGTGTGTGTGTGTGTGTGTGTGTGTGTGTGTGTGTGTGTGTGTGTGTGTGTGTGTGTGTGTGTGTGTGTGTGTGTGTGTGTGTGTGTGTGAGAGAGAGAGTGTGTGTGTGCACGTGTGTTAACAACATAACCCCCACGAGAAGAGCACAGATTGATCTCTGTGAAGCTATATGGCCGAGGCTATATGGCCTCCCTCAAGTCATTCCCTCTTAGTGGAAACAAAGGCCAGATTAGATTGTGTGTGGGTGGGTGGGTGGGAATTTGCAAGCCTGTGTGTGTGTGGTTACAGCAGAGTATTTAGCTATTAAAGGGTGACAGAGGGGGTGAGGTGGAATGGTAGGGGAGCGAGGGATGGATCATTGGGAGGGTGAAAGAAAGTGAAGGAGTGGATGAGATAGAGAGGAGAATAGAGGAAAAGAGAGGAGAAGAGAGGAGGGGAGAAGAGAGGAGAATAGAGGAAAAGAGAGGAGAAGAGAGGAGGGGAGAGGAGGGGAGAAGAGAGGAGAATAGGGGAGAAGAGAGGAGAAGAGAGGAGGGGAGAGGAGAATAGGGGAGAAGAGAGGAGGGGAGAGGAGGGGAGAAGAGAGGGAATAGGGAGAAGAGAGGAGGGGAGAGGAGGGGAGAAGAGAGGAGAATAGGGGAGAAGAGAGGAGGGGAGAGGAGGGGAGAAGAGAGGAGAATAGGGGAGAAGAGAGGGAGGGGAGAGGAGGGGAGAAGAGAGGAGAATAGGGGAGAAGAGAGGAGGGGAGAGGAGGGGAGAAGAGAGGAGAATAGGGGAGAAGAGAGGAGGGGAGAGGAGAAGAGAGGAGAATAGGGGAGAAAGAGAGGAGAAGAGAGGAGGGGGAGAAGAGAGGAGAAGAGAGGAGGGGAGAGGAGGGGAGAAGAGAGGAGAATAGGGGAGAAGAGAGGAGAAGAGAGGAGGGGAGAAGAGAGGAGAATAGGGGAGAAGAGAGGAGAGAAGACAGGAGAAGAGAGGAGAGGAGGAGAATAGGGAGAAGAGAGGAGAGAAGACAGGAAGAAGAGAGGAGGAGAGGAGGAGAATAGGGAGAAGAGAGGAGAGGAGAACAGGGAGAGGGCGTTTTTCTCCAGACGAAGGACTGTGGAATCAAATATAGCCGGTGGACACAGTTCATCCTCTGCATCATCCATCATGGCTGCCATGCTCATTTACGGAACATCGCCATTCCAAAGCGTTCTCTTTGTGTATGTGTGTGTGTGTGTGTGTGCATGCGTGCGTGTGACAAGGAGAGAAGGGGGGTAGGGAGGCTGGCTGAGGCGATGGAGGGTGGTGAAGGGTGGATAGTTTTTTCCCATGCTTGGGTAATTCTGGCTGAGCTAACAATTGACCTTGCTGTCATTCATGTTATAACTTTAAAGATGCTGCAAAGATTGTCATTGTCAGACTGCTACATTCTACAAAGTACAAACATACCCCCCCTTCAGATCGTTGTGGGAGCATGCACCAATCACTTGAGGTGTTGCAGTTAAGCACCGCCTTCGCCCAATCCTGATACTTCCAAATAACCAGTGAGGAAAACCTGAAATCCAGAACTGATGCTGCTCGGATCTTACGCATCCCATTCAGTCCTGGCAGATTCTCTCGGTCTACACGCAGAATCTTCCCACAGGAGATTAGTAGATGAATGACTATAAATTACCGTAAAACTACAAACAGCCAAACAAGAGAGATAAAAGAAAGAGAGAACGAGGGAGAGAGCAAGATGGGGTGGGGGGGTGTGTCTCACCTTAGAGGAGTAGGTGTGTCCATCAGATCCACACACAGGGCTGGGGTGGATGACAGGGCATGGCCTACACTTCCCATGGGCCCCTGCTCCTGCCCAGTGTTTGTGGGCCAAGCTTCCTTTCCTCGGTTTCACACTGTGTGTGAGAGAGAGAGAGAGAGAGAGAGAGAGGGAGGGAGGTAAAAGAGAGAGAGGGAGAGAGAGACAGAGCGAGAGAGAGACAGTGAGTGACACACATGGATATAGCTCTATATTTACTCAAAAATAAGCTACCAGATATGATTGTTGAGTTAATCAAACTGTACAATTTTAATTGCATACAAATTGCATTCAAATTGCACAGTGTAGCAGTCAAATAGTCGCTGTGCCCAAGAACACTAAGGTAACCTGCCTAAATGACTACCAACCCGTACCACTCACATCTGTAGCCATGAAGTGCTTTGAAAGACTGGTCATGGTTCACAGCAACACCATTATCCCAGAAACCCTAGACCCACTCCAATTTGCATACCGCACCAACAGATCCACAGATGATGCAATCTCTATTGCACTCCACACTGCCCTTTCACACCTGAACAAAAGGAACACCGATGTGAGAATGCTATTCGTTGACTATAGCTCAGTGTTCAACACCATAGTGCCCTCAAAGCTCATCACTAAGGACCCTGGGACTAAACACCTCCCTCTGCAACTGGATCCTGGACTTCCTGACGGGCCGCCCCCAGGTGGTAAGGGTAGGTAACGACACATCCGTCACGCTGATCCTCAACACAGGTACCCCTCAGGGGTGCGTGCTCAGCCCCCTCCTGCACTCCCTGTTCACTCATGACTGCACAGCCAAGCACAACTCCAACACCATAATTAAGTTTGCTGATGACACAACAGTGGTAGGCCTGACCATGTGGTGCAAGGACAACAACCTCTCCCTCAACGTGATCAAGACAAAGGAGATTATTGTGGACTACAGGAAAAAGAGGACCAAGCACGCCCCCATTCTCATCGACGGCGCTGCAGTGGAGCAGGTTGAGAGCTTCAAGTTCCTTGGCGTCCACATCAACAACAAACTAACATGGTCCAAGCACACCAAGACAGTCGTGAAGAGGGCATGACAAAACCTATTCCCCCTCAGGAGACTGAAAAGATTTGGCATGGGTCCTCAGATCCTCAAAAGATTTTACAGCTGCACCATTGAGAGCATCCTGACTGGTTGCATCACTGCCTAGTATGGCAACTGCTTGGCCTCCGACCACAAGACACGACAGAGGGTAGTGTGTACGGCCCAGTACATCACCGGGGCCAAGCTTCGTGCCATCCAGGACCTCTACACCAGGGGGTGTCAGAGGAAGGCCCTAAAATTCGTCAAAGACTCCAGCCACCCTAGTCATAGACTGTTCTCTCTGCTACCGCACAGCAAACGGTACCGGCGCGTCAAAGTCTAGGTCCAAGAGGCTTCTAAACAGCTTCTGCCCCCAATCCATAAGACTCCTGAACAGCTAATCAAATGGCTACCCAGACGATTTGCACCCCCCCCCCCTGCTGCTACTCTCTGTTATTATCTATGCATAGCCACTTTGACAACCCTACCTGCATTTACATAATTATCTCAAATACCTCGACACCGGTGCCCCCGCACATTGACACATTGACTCTGTACTGGTACCCCCTGTATATAGCCTCCACATTGACTCTGTACCGGTACCCCCTGTATATAGCCTCCACATTGACTCTGTACCGGTACCCCCTGTATATAGCCTCCACATTGACTCTGTACCAGTACCCCCTGTATATAGCCTCCACATTGACTCTGTACCAGTACCCACTGTATATAGCCTCCACATTGACTCTGTACCAGTACCCCCTGTATATAGCCTCCACATTGACTCTGTACCAGTACCCCCTGTATATAGCCTCCACATTGACTCTGTACCGGTACCCCCCTGTATATAGCCTCCACATTGACTCTGTACCAGTACCCCCTGTATATAGCCTCCACATTGACTCTGTACCGGTACCCCCCTGTATATAGCCTCCACATTGACTCTGTACCGGTACCCCCTGTATATAGCCTCCACATTGACTCTGTACCGGTACCCCCCTGTATATAGCCTCCACATTGACTCTGTACCGGTACCCCCTGTATATAGCCTCCACATTGACTCTGTACTGATACCCCCTGTATATAGCCTCCACATTGACTCTGTACCGGTACCCCTGTATATAGCCTCCACATTGACTCTGTACCAGTACCCCCCTGTATATAGCCTCCACATTGACTCTGTACCAGTACCCCCTGTATATAGCCTCCACATTGACTCTGTACCGGTACCCCCTGTATATAGCCTCCACATTGACTCTGTACCGGTACCCCCTGTATATAGCCTCCACATTGACTCTGTACCGGTACCCCCTGTATATAGCCTCCACATTGACTCTGTACTGAAACCCCCTGTATATAGCATCCACATTGACTCTGTACCAGTACCCCCTGTATATAGCCTCCACATTGACTCTGTACCAGTACCCCCTGTATGTAGCCTCCACATTGACTCTGTACCGGTACCCCCTGTATATAGCCTCCACATTGACTCTGTACCAGTACCCCCTGTATATAGCCTCCACATTGACTCTGTACCAGTACCCCCTGTATATAGCCTCCACATTGACTCTGTTCCGGTACCCCCTGTATATAGCCTCCACATTGACTCTGTACCGGTACCCCCTGTATATAGCCTCCACATTGACTCTGTACTGATACCCCCTGTATATAGCCTCCACATTGACTCTGTACCGGTACCCCTGTATATTGCCTCCACATTGACTCTGTACCGGTACCCCCTGTATATAGCCTCCACATTGACTCTGTACTGATACCCCCTGTATATAGCCTCCACATTGACTCTGTACTGATACCCCCTGTATATAGCCTCCACTTTAACTCTGTACCAGTACCCCCTGTATATAGCTTCCACATTGACTCTGTACCGGTACCCTCTTGTATATAACCTCCACATTGACACTGTACCAGTACCCCCTGTATATAGCCTCCACATTGACTCTGTACCGGTAACCACTGTATATAGCCTCCATATTGACTCTGTACCGGTACCCTCTGTATATAGCCTCCACATTGACTCTGTACCAGTACCCCTGTATATAGCCTCCACATTGACTCTGTACCGGTACCCTCTGTATATAGCCTCCACATTGACTCTGTACCGGTACCCCCTGTATATAGCCTCCACATTGACTCTGTACCGGTACCCTCTGTATATAGCCTCCACATTGACTCTGTACCGGTACCCCCCTGTATATAGCCTCCACATTGACTCTGTACTGATACCCCCTGTATATAGCCTCCACATTGACTCTGTACCGGTACCCCCTGTATATAGCCTCCACATTGACTCTGTACCGGTACCCCCTGTATATAGCCTCCAGATTGACTCTATACCGGTACCCCCTGTATATAGCCTCCACATTGACTCTGTACCGGTACCCCCTGTTTTTAGCTTCCACATTGACTCTGTACCAGTACCCCCTGTATAAAGCCTCCACATTGACTCTGTACCGGTACCCCCTGTATATAGCCTCCACATTGACTCTGTACCAATACCCCCTGTATATAGCCTCCACATTGACTCTGTACCAGTACCCCCTGTATATAGCCTCCACATTGACTCTGTACTGGTACCCCGCTGTATATAGCCTCCACATTGACTCTGTACCGGTACCCCCTGTATATAGTCTCCACATTGACTCTGTACCAGTACCCCTGTATATAGCCTCCACATTGACTCTGTACCGGTACTCCCTGTATATAGTCTCCACATTGACTCTGTACCAGTACCCCTGTATATAGCCTCCACATTGACTCTGTACCAGTACTCCTGTATATAGCCTCCACATTGACTCTGTACCGGTACCCCCTGTATATAGCCTCCACATTGACTCTGTACCAGTACCCCTGTATATAGCCTCCACATTGACTCTGTACCGGTACCCCTGTATATAGCCTCCACATTGACTCTGTACCAGTACTCCTGTATATAGCCTCCACATTGTCTCTGTACCAGTACCCCCTGTATATAGCCTCCACATTGACTCTGTACCGGTACTCCTGTATATAGCCTCCACATTGACTCTGTACCGGTACCCCCTGTATATAGCCTCCACATTGACTCTGTACTGATACCCCCTGTATATAGCCTCCACATTGACTCTATACCGGTACCCCCTGTATATAGCCTCCACATTGACTCTGTACCGGTACCCTCTGTTTTTAGCTTCCACATTGACTCTGTACCAGTACCCCCTGTATATAGCCTCCACATTGACTCTGTACCGGTACCCCCTGTATATAGCCTCCACATTGACTCTGTACCAATACCCCCTGTATATAGCCTCCACATTGACTCTGTACCGGTACCCCCCTGTATATAGCCTCCACATTGACTCTGTACCGGTACTCCTGTATACAGCCTCCACATTGACTCTGTACCAGTACCCCTGTATATAGCCTCCACATTGACTCTGTACCGGTACCCCCTGTATATAGCCTCCACATTGACTCTGTACCGGTACCCCCCCTGTATATAGCCTCCACATTGACTCTGTACCAGTACCCCCTGTATATAGCCTCCACATTGACTCTGTACCGGTACCTTCTGTATATAGCCTCCACATTGACTCTGTACCAGTACCCCCCTGTATATAGCCTCCACATTGACTCTGTTCCGGTACCCCCTGTATATAGCCTCCACATTGACTCTGTACCGGTACCCCCTGTATATAGCCTCCACATTGACTCTGTACCGGTACCCCTGTATATAGCCTCCACATTGACTCTGTACCGGTACCCCTGTATACAGCCTCGACATTGACTCTGTACCGGTACCCCCTGTATATAGCCTCCACATTGACTCTGTACCAGTACCCCTGTATATAGCCTCCACATTGACTCTGTACCAGTACCCCTGTATATAGCCTCCACATTGACTCTGTACCAGTACTCCTGTATATAGCCTCCACATTGACTCTGTACCAGTACCCCCCTGTATATAGCCTCCACATTGACTCTGTACCGGTACTCCTGTATATAGCCTCCACATTGACTCTGTACCGGTACCCCCTGTATATAGCCTCCACATTGACTCTGTACTGATACCCCCTGTATATAGCCTCCACATTGACTCTATACCGGTACCCCCTGTATATAGCCTCCACATTGACTCTGTACCGGTACCCTCTGTTTTTAGCTTCCACATTGACTCTGTACCAGTACCCCCCTGCATATAGCCTCCACATTGACTCTGTACCGGTACCCCCTGTATATAGCCTCCACATTGACTCTGTACCAATACCCCTGTATATAGCCTCCACATTGACTCTGTACCGGTACCCCCTGTATACAGCCTCGACATTGACTCTGTACCGGTACCCCCCTGTATATAGCCTCCACATTGACTCTGTACTGATACCCCCTGTATATAGCCTCCACATTGACTCTGTACCGGTACCCCTGTATATAGCCTCCACATTGACTCTGTACCGGTACTCCTGTATACAGCCTCCACATTGACTCTGTACCAGTACCCCTGTATATAGCCTCCACATTGACTCTGTACCGGTACCCCCTGTATATAGCCTCCACATTGACTCTGTACCGGTACCCCCCCTGTATATAGCCTCCACATTGACTCTGTACCAGTACCCCCCTGTATATAGCCTCCACATTGACTCTGTACCAATACCCCCTGTATATAGCCTCCACATTGACTCTGTACCGGTACCCCCTGTATATAGCCTCCACATTGACTCTGTACCGGTACTCCTGTATACAGCCTCCACATTGACTCTGTACCAGTACCCCTGTATATAGCCTCCACATTGACTCTGTACCGGTACCCCCCCTGTATATAGCCTCCACATTGACTCTGTACCGGTACCCCCCCTGTATATAGCCTCCACATTGACTCTGTACCAGTACCCCCTGTATATAGCCTCCACATTGACTCTGTACCGGTACCCTCTGTATATAGCCTCCACATTGACTCTGTACCAGTACCCCCTGTATATAGCCTCCACATTGACTCTGTTCCGGTACCCCCTGTATATAGCCTCCACATTGACTCTGTACCGGTACCCCCTGTATATAGCCTCCACATTGACTCTGTACCGGTACCCCTGTATATAGCCTCCACATTGACTCTGTACCGGTACCCCTGTATACAGCCTCGACATTGACTCTGTACCGGTACCCCCCTGTATATAGCCTCCACATTGACTCTGTACCAGTACCCCTGTATATAGCCTCCACATTGACTCTGTACCAGTACCCCCTGTATATAGCCTCCACATTGACTCTGTACCAGTACTCCTGTATATAGCCTCCACATTGACTCTGTACCAGTACCCCCTGTATATAGCCTCCACATTGACTCTGTACCGGTACTCCTGTATATAGCCTCCACATTGACTCTGTACCGGTACCCCCTGTATATAGCCTCCACATTGACTCTGTACTGATACCCCCTGTATATAGCCTCCACATTGACTCTATACCGGTACCCCCTGTATATAGCCTCCACATTGACTCTGTACCGGTACCCTCTGTTTTTAGCTTCCACATTGACTCTGTACCAGTACCCCCTGCATATAGCCTCCACATTGACTCTGTACCGGTACCCCCTGTATATAGCCTCCACATTGACTCTGTACCAATACCCCTGTATATAGCCTCCACATTGACTCTGTACCGGTACCCCTGTATACAGCCTCGACATTGACTCTGTACCGGTACCCCCTGTATATAGCCTCCACATTGACTCTGTACTGATACCCCCTGTATATAGCCTCCACATTGACTCTGTACCGGTACCCCTGTATATAGCCTCCACATTGACTCTGTACCGGTACTCCTGTATACAGCCTCCACATTGACTCTGTACCAGTACCCCTGTATATAGCCTCCACATTGACTCTGTACCGGTACCCCCTGTATATAGCCTCCACATTGACTCTGTACCGGTACCCCCCTGTATATAGCCTCCACATTGACTCTGTACCAGTACCCCCTGTATATAGCCTCCACATTGACTCTGTACCGGTACCCTGTGTATATAGCCTCCACATTGACTCTGTACCAGTACCCCCTGTATATAGCCTCCACATTGACTCTGTTCCGGTACCCCCTGTATATAGCCTCCACATTGACTCTGTACCAATACCCCCTGTATATAGCCTCCACATTGACTCTGTACCGGTACCCCCTGTATATAGCCTCCACATTGACTCTGTACCGGTACCCCCTGTATTTAGCCTCCACATTGACTCTGTACCGGTACCCCTGTATACAGCCTCGACATTGACTCTGTACCGGTACCCCCCTGTATATAGCCTCCACATTGACTCTGTACTGATACCCCCTGTATATAGCCTCCACATTGACTCTGTACCGGTACCCCCTGTATATAGCCTCCACATTGACTCTGTACCGGTACTCCTGTATACAGCCTCCACATTGACTCTGTACCAGTACCCCTGTATATAGCCTCCACATTGACTCTGTACCGGTACCCCCTGTATATAGCCTCCACATTGACTCTGTACCGGTACCCCCCTGTATATAGCCTCCACATTGACTCTGTACCAGTACCCCCTGTATATAGCCTCCACATTGACTCTGTACCGGTACCCCCTGTATATAGCCTCCACATTGACTCTGTACCAGTACTCCTGTATATAGCCTCCACATTGACTCTGTACCAGTACTCCTGTATATAGCCTCCACATTGACTCTGTACCAGTACTCCTGTATATAGCCTCCACATTGACTCTGTACCAGTACTCCTGTATATAGCCTCCACATTGACTCTGTACCAGTACTCCTGTATATAGCCTCCACATTGACTCTGTACCAGTACCCTTGTATATAGCCTCCACATTGACTCTGTACCGGTACCCTCTGTATATAGCCTCCACATTGACTCTGTACCGGTACTCCTGTATATAGCCTCCACATTGACTCTGTACCAGTACTCCTGTATATAGCCCCACATTGACTCTGTACCGGTACTCCCTGTATATAGCCTCCACATTGACTCTGTACCGGTACCCCCTGTATATAGCCTCCACATTGACTCTGTACCGGTACTCCTGTATATAGCCTCCACATTGACTCTGTACCGGTACTCCTGTATATAGCCTCCACATTGACTCTGTACCGGTACCCCCTGTATATAGCCTCCACATTGACTCTGTACCGGTACCCCTGTATATAGCCTCCACATTGACTCTGTACCGGTACCCCCTGTATATAGCCTCCACATTGACTCTGTACCGGTACCCTCTGTATATAGCCTCCACATTGACTCTGTACCGGTACCCTCTGTATATAGCCTCCACATTGACTCTGTACCGGTACCCTCTGTATATAGCCTCCACATTGACTCTGTACCGGTACCCTCTGTATATAGCCTCCACATTGACTCTGTACCGGTACCCCCCTGTATATAGCCTCCACATTGACTCTGTACCAGTACTCCTGTATATAGCCTCCACATTGACTCTGTACCAGTACTCCCTGTATATAGTCTCCACATTGACTCTGTACCAGTACTCCTGTATATAGCCTCCACATTGACTCTGTACCAGTACTCCTGTATATAGCCTCCACATTGACTCTGTACCAGTACTCCTGTATATAGCCTCCACATTGACTCTGTACCAGTACCCCTGTATATAGCCTCCACATTGACTCTGTACCAGTACTCCTGTATATAGCCTCCACATTGACTCTGTACCAGTACTCCTGTATACAGCCTCCACATTGACTCTGTACCAGTACCCCTGTATATAGCCTCCACATTGACTCTGTACCGGTACTCCCTGTATATAGCCTCCACATTGACTCTGTACCAGTACTCCTGTATACAGCCTCCACATTGACTCTGTACCAGTACCCCTGTATATAGCCTCCACATTGAGTCTGTACCAGTACTCCTGTATATAGCCTCCACATTGACTCTGTACCAGTACCCCTGTATATAGCCTCCACATTGACTCTGTACCAGTACTCCTGTATATAGCCTCCACATTGACTCTGTATCAGTACTCCTGTATACAGCCTCCACATTGACTCTGTACCGGTACTCCTGTATATAGCCTCCACATTGACTCTGTACCGGTACTCCCTGTATATAGCCTCCACATTGACTCTGTACCAGTACTCCTGTATACAGCCTCCACATTGACTCTGTACCAGTACCCCTGTATATAGCCTCCACATTGACTCTGTACCAGTACTCCTGTATATAGCCTCCACATTGACTCTGTACCAGTACCCCCTGTATATAGCCTCCACATTGACTCTGTACCAGTACTCCTGTATATAGCCTCCACATTGACTCTGTATCAGTACTCCTGTATACAGCCTCCACATTGACTCTGTACCGGTACTCCTGTATATAGCCTCCACATTGACTCTGTACCAGTACCCCCTGTATACAGCCCCGCTATTGTTATTTACTGCGCTCTTTAATTATTTGTTTTTTGTTATCTACTTTTTTTAAACTTTTTTTTCTCCATTATTTTCTTAAAACTGCATCGTTGGTTAAGGGCTTGTAAGTAAGCATTTCACTGTAAGGTCTACACCTGTTGTATTCGGCGCATGTGACAAAATAACATTTGATTTGATTTGAGTTGGAATTGCAAGGAATTCTATTGCGCCCAATCAAAGTTGGGCAACTTCCATTGCTTTGTATGACACAGGCTTTACACTCCACTCTCTCCTTCAGCCATTCTGTAGATACAGAAGTCTGCCTACTAACCTCCAAGTTCCAAATGGTCCATAACAATAACAGTATTTAACAAGAACATGGCTGATCACTCCAATCTAATTGTCTTGGTGCCAAGATGGCGCCCGAAGGCGACCGTTTCTATTTCAACTCTCAAACCGAGGTGATGCACATCCATGACTCAGCCTCCTGGTGGATAGTTCATGCTGCTTGTCAGACCAGAGTAATGGAGGCCTGGTCCGCCAGGGCCTTTTCTATAAGGAGGGTAATTACATCGGATCAAATCCCCCAGCAATCTTCTTGTTAAGTGGTCTGCTCTGTCTGACGAAACATCATCTTTTTGTCTACAATAACACTGAGGTGTGAGATATAGAATACAACCCTACACAGAAATCATTCTGACCACTGGGCTGTGTGGGGAATCCACTGACTGAGAATGAACAGATTCTGTCACACATCTCTGGCTGTCAGACGGGTACATTCCCATTCAGCACAGTGCGGCAGGCAGACACCACCTTGATGTCTATAATTATCCATCTGTTGTGAAACAAACACTATAATAACAGATTAGACATGCCACTCGCTGCCAACACTCACTAGTGAATAAAAAAGCAATTATGTCTGATAATACGGTTGAATATGAAACGTTGATGAGACTGATTAGCATCTCCTTAAGATGTCCCCCACTTCTCCTCCTCCCTCCTCTCCTTTTCGCAGCTGCTCCTGAAAGCCCAGGAGAGCGGAAATGTGTGTGTGAGTGAGTGGTATCGTGTGTGTGTGTGTGTGTGTGTGTGTGTGTGTGTGTGTGTGTGTGTGTGTGTGTGTGTGTGTGTGTGTGTGTGTGTGTGTGTGTGTTCTTCCTCTAGTCAGGGTATCTATGTCTGGGTGGATAACACCTTACGCATGGCGAAGGAGAGAGGGATCACAGTCAGATAGCTGTGTGTCTATCATGGCCATGCTTGTGGTCTCTGGTGAGTGTTAGGTGTCAGGCTGTGATGGGATGGAGTGTGTGTGTGAGTGGGGTGCATTAGGCTAACAGACCACCCCTGGACACCCTGCTGTGAACCCGTCAGACATCATTCTGACTGACAGAGCACAGGGTTGGAGGGAGGGAGAGATCGAGCGAGAGTGAGAGACAGAGACAGACAGAAGGGAATAACACACAGCATCCCACTCTCCTTCTTTCCCTCCCTCTATCTTTGTATCTCTCTGTCCATCTGTCTGTCTTCATTAGCCTTCCTCTTTAGTGCTCGTGGTGCATCTCCTCTCCTCAGGTTCAGCTGTGTGCTGTCAGAATTTCACACACACACACACACACACACACACACACACACACACACACACACACACACACACACACACACACACACACACACACATACATATACAGTCGTGGCCAAAAGTTTTGAGAATGACACAAATATTAATTTTCACAAAGTTTGCTGCCTCAGTGTCTTTAGATATTTTTGTCAGATGTTACTATGGAATACTGAAGTGTAATTACAAGCATTTCCTGACTGATGGCAGCCCATTCTTGCATAATCAATGCTTGGAGTTTGTCAGAATTTGTAGGTTTTTGTTTGTCCACCCGCCTCTTGAGGATTGACCACAAGTTCTCAATGGGATTAAGGTCTGGGGAGTTTCCTGGCCACGGACCCAAAATATCGATGTTTTGTTCCCCGAGCCACTTGGTTATCACTTTTGCCTTATGGCAAGGTGCTCCATCATGCTGGAAAAGGCATTGTTCGTCACCAAACTGTTCCTGGATGGTTGGGAGAAGTTGCTCTCGGAGGATGTGTTGGTACCATTCTTTATTCATGGCTGTGTTCTCAGGATGCTTTACTGTTGGCATGACACAGGACTGATGGTAGCGCTCACCTTGTCTTCTCCGGACAAGCTTTTTTCCGTATGCCCCAAACAACCGGAAAGGGGATTCATCAGAGAAAATGACTTTACCCCAGTCCTCAGCAGTCCAATCCCTGTACCTTTTGCAGAATATCAGTCTGTCCCAGATGTTTTACCTGGAGAGAAGTGGCTTCTTTGCTGCCCTTCTTGACACCAGGCCATCCTCCAAAAGTCTTTGCCTCACTATGTGTGCAGATGCACTCACACCTGCCTGCTGCCATTCCTGAGCAAGCTCTGTACTGGTGGTGCCCCGATCCCGCAGCTGAATCAACTTTAGGAGACGGTCCTGGCGCTTGCTGGACTTTCTTGGGCGCCCTGAAACCTTCTTCACAACAATTGAACCGCTCTCCTTGAAGTTCTTGATGATTCGATAAATGGTTGATATAGGTGCAATCTTACTGGCAGCAATATCCTTGCCTGTGAAGCCCTTTTTGTGCAAAGCAATGGTGACGGCATGTGTTTCTTTGCAGGTAACCATGGATGACAGAGGAAGAACTATGATTCCAAGCACCACCCTCCTTTTGAAGCTTCCAGTCTGTTATTTGAACTCAATCAGCATGACAGAGTGATCTCCAGCCTTGTCCTCGTCAACACTCACACCTGTGTTAACGAGAGAATCACTGACATGATGTCAGCTGGTCCTTTTGTGGCAGGGCTGAAATGCAGTGTTAATGTTTTTTGGTGATTCAGTTCATTTGCATGGCAAAGAGGGACTTTGCAATTAATTGCAATTCATCTGATCACTCTTCATAACATTCTGGAGTATATGCAAATTTCCATCATACAAACTGAGGCAGCAGACTTTGTGAAAATTAATATTTGTGTCATTCTCAAAACTTATGGCCACGACTGTACACACACACACACACACACACACACACACACACACACACACACACACACAGCTAAAATGAAGATTTGGTAAAGGGAACAGTACTTGTATAAGTCCCACCTGGTAGACATACTGTACATGAACCAGTGTCCATCCTATCATTTCACCTTACGACTTAAATGAGTTACATCCCAAATATCCCCCTGCAGGCGTCATGATGAAGCCCTCGATCAAGTGGGCTACTGAGCTAACCAGAGCACCAGACAGTGTGTGGCGGGTTCTGTTCCTGATATATTCTGTGTTTGTAACTGGATCAGCAGAACAGTGGTAGCTATAGTAGATGTGTTGGGAGCCCTCCAGTGATGTCTCACTGTATTGGCTCAGCCACGGCTCTGTTTGTGTTTGTATATCCACGGGGCGTCAGTAATTATGAGCAACAAGCACTTATTCCCACTTAACGGCCATTGCATAATTGATATTTGTTTGTATTAAACTGAAGAGGAGAGAGACAGGCGCAGGATCAAGCATCGAGGGCGGCCCACGCCTCCCCTCTCCTCCTCTTCCTCCTCATTCTCTCCTCCTCCTCTTCCTCCCCCTCCTTTCCCTCCTCCTCCTTTTCTCCCTCCTCCTCCTCCTGCTCTCTCTCCTCCTCCTCCTGCTCTCTCCTCCTCCTCCTCCTCCTCTCCCTCCTTCTCCTCCTCCTGCTCTCCCTCCTCCTCCTCCCCTTCCTCCTGGTCTCCCTCCTCCTCCCACTTCTCTCCCTCCTCCTCCCCCTCCTCCTTCTCTCCCTCCTCCTCCTTTCCCCACAGAGATCCTACATGTAATTCTATGCACTCCCCCTCTTCCTCCCCCTCTTCCCCCCTCCCCTTCTCTTCTTCTCTCTGTCAATCAAACTCCATCTCGGTGGGGTCTCTGGCCTTCGTCGATAAGAGCAGTAATAGAAGAAGGTTTGATGAAATCTCATGCAGAGTACATACCTCCATGGACTTTAATGGACATAGAGAAAGGCTATTGCAACGTGGTGATTTGCACTTAACAGCCAGGTGTGTGGTGGCTAATACCAGGCCGGGGCTGCTGTAAGTAACTCTATTCTATACATTATCAAGGCCATAACGACGCTAACGAAAGAAAGACAATCAGGTTGGAACTCTTCTTTTTCTCTTACCTGTGTGTAGGCTGCTTGTCGTTGGTGTTGGTGCAGATGGCTGTCTGATAGTCGTGGCTGACACACACCCTGTGAGGAGGGCAGCGCACCTTCACACATGGGTTTTTAGTGGCGTCCAGAGCTACCGGGAGAGAGAAGGGACAAAATGAATGACTAAATAACAGAGCCACACCCACGTCAATTCAACGTCTATCCCACGTTGGTTCAACGTCATTTCATTGGAATGATGTGGAAACAACATTGATTCAACCAGTGTGTGCTCTGAGGGATAAAGTACGACCTACCATTAGCAGCGGTACAAATACACATTTTAACAAGACCAGTAAGATCAGAATGTACTCCCGTAATCACACAACAGAGAATATGGATTGAAAGGAACAGAGTCTACTCAATACTAGGAGATACCTTTCAATCATTCAGACACAGAGATAAAGCAAAAGAATGACATGAAAACCCCTGAGTGTAAACTCACCCTCACAACCTAACAACGCAGTGCTTTGACAAATGGCTGTCCTCACCATGAGCATTTCTGTCAATGCCAGTAACCATAAAACAGAGGGGAGAGAAGGGGAGCGAGGAGAGGAGGAGTGGGTGAGAGTGAGGAGGTGGAAAAAGAGAAGAGAAAGTGTGTGTGTGTGTGTGTGTGTGTGTGTGTGTGTGTGTGTGTGTGTGTGTGTGTGTGTGTGTGTGTGTGTGTGTGTGTGTGTGTGTGTGTGTGTGTGTGTGTGTGTGGCTTATAACAGTGATAAGACCCCCAAACGCTCCAGGATCTAAACCATATGATAGTTGTAATCCATTCCAACATTCAGCAATCCCATATTGCATTTAGAGAAGTAAGAATCATAGGGAAAGAGTTGGAGATTTGAACGTAGGTAGAGTTTCTGTAGTGTGACCCTTCTGGGCCTGCCTCATCAGAACTCCGGGCAAGCAAGTCGTATAGCCCTGTCTGCGCTCACATCAATCTCCACGGCAACATTATCGCCATAGCTGCGAGACACAGGTGGCTGGCGTCCAAGGTGACGAAGATCAAAGACACACATTGGCTCTGAGCGTTCCGAGCGTTTTGTCATTTCACGCTACGCTTACGACACAAATCCACCCACCGGGGACAGAGAGAGAGGAATAAAGAAAATGGGAGAGGGAGAGGAAGAAAGAGAGAGAGAGAGCTATGAAACGGGGAAATAGGGAGGACTGTGGGTGTGGGGTGGGCTTACTCAGCTATTCTCTGGAGAGGAGAGGAACAGGATAGAAAAAGAAACCCAACAACAACAAAACAACAGCAAACTGTTGTGACTACAACCTGATCAAAGAAGGATCGTGTGGAGAAGCTCATCCTCATTCCCAGGAATAACAACCTAACAACCTAAAAACAACTTCAAAGCCAAAAGCCAAAAGGCAGCTGAACCCTTTAGATAACTCATTACCTCTGATAACAAGACAAGCTAGTGGCCAGGCCTCAATTATCTCACTAATGGGTTGTGTTTGAGCTACGTCTGCCGTGTGATGTCAACACGACCACTCCCTGACCCACAACACCGCTGTTGTAACCTGGTTTAGTCCCGAAACACACCACCGTTATGCAGATATAAATATGATATTATCTGTTTGCATCTCAAGTCCACACAAGTGATACACTCAAAGTTAAAGGAGGCATGTTTTTGAAGAGGCTTAAGGGAATACTTGAACGGGAGATATATGCATGTTTTTCTGCTGGTTATTAAGTAGGGTGTCATGTCTATGACTCTCTACTGTGCATTTAAATACAGATATCACAGGCCACATATACCTGTCAAGGAATGGTCTCTCTCTCTCTCTCTCTCTCTCTCTTATCTCTATCTCCATCCCCCACTCTCTCTTCTCTTTGTCTATTTCTCTCGCTCGCTTTCTGAAATTGAGAGAGACGGCATGGCAATCATTTTCCGTGATATTTGTCAGTTTTGTGGCGCTGGGTGGAGGGTGGAGTTTTACATCTTATTTAAAAATTAAAAGGTGGCCTTGGGTCTCTCAATCTCTGCTTCAGAGCAGGAAGAAACCCATCTGACTTCAATCCCCGCGGAAAATGACTTTCTTCCTGCGAGGGAAATGAGAGATGAGAGGAGGATGAGAAGTGGGAGGAGGAGAGAGATGAGAGAGGGACCAGTGGGTGAGAGGACGGTGACGGGGGAGAGAGGGGGATGTGGGAAGATAAATAGATGTGGGGTGACAGGAGGAGAGAGAGATGAGAGGAGGTGAGAGAGATGAGAGGCGGAGATATGAGAGGGGTGAGGCAGAGAGAGAGATGAGAGGAGGTGAGAGAGATGAGAGGCGGAGATATGAGAGGGGTGAGGAGGAGAGAGAGATGAGAGGAGGTGAGAGAGATGAGAGGGGGAGAGATGAGATGGGTGGAGATAGAGAAAGGAGGTAGAGAGAGGAGGAGAGAGAGATGAGAGGAGGTGAGAGAGATGAGAGGGGGAGAGATGAGATGGGTGGAGATAGAGAAAGGAGGTAGAGAGAGGAGGAGAGAGAGATGAGAGGAAGTGAGAGAGATGAGAGGGCGAGAGAAGGGGTGACAATGGTTAACAGAGATGTTGAGGACTGCTCAGAGCAAACACAACCCATAAAATACTCAGATACAAACTTAGAGACAGCGACAGTGTGTGGTGGGAAGGAAATTGAGGTGCATTTCTCAATTCCAAACTTTCCTTTGAATAGCATCCCAGCTAGAACATTTGGATCCTTGGAAGTCGTGGGAACTTAAGGTTTCCCATTGGTTCTGGGAATAGATTATACATATAGATTATACATACATACCATACATTTCTGGCCTGGTAAAACGGAAGTGAGATGGAATTGAAAATGTTGCCTGTTCTGGAAACGTACATTTTTAGGTTGCAAGGAGGTTATGAGAACGTTTTACTATGGTTCCGATAAAGTTTTTCTGGTAGGTTTTATTAACGCTCTGAAAACAGAACTTATAGGTTATTTGTTGGTTTTCAAATAACTTCCTTAAAACATTCGCTGAATATTTCGTTTTGACTTTTAATTACATTGCTAGCTTATTTTGGGTTAACTTGTTTTCACTCCAAGCACAGATAGGACAAATGGAAATTCATTTCCTTAGGCGTTAATCATGCAAACACATGTATTTTTTATTATGACACAGCAACAGTGAAATTTGACCGTATAATCTTCGGTTCTCTTTCCATGGACCTGTGCCACCAGGATGGAGCTAGCATGTCATGTTCTTTTATACATACAAAGCTGTTCTTTTTAGTCTATTCAAACAGATACAATTTCAAAGGAAACAAGCACTCATCAGGTGTGGCCAATTAGAGAGAGAGAGAGAGAGAGAGAGAGAGCGAGAGCCTTTATCTGTCTATTCCAGACCCGAGTGAGCAGCCTTGCTGTACAAGGCTGTTTAATCAACCAGTCAATTCTAATACAGGAGCACCATATCATACCCCACTATCTCTGCTCTTTCACTCTCCCTCTCTCCTTCTCTCTCTCCTCTTTCCCTCTCCCTCTCACTATCCCTCTCTCCTCTTTCACTCTCCCTCTCTCCTTCACTCTCTCCTCTTTCACTATCCCTCTCTCCTTCTCTCTCCCCTCTCTCACTATCCCTCTCTCCTTCTCTCTCTCCTCTTTCACTATCTCTCTCTCCTCTCTCACTATCCCTCTCACTATCCCTCTCTCCTCTTTCACTCTCCCTCTCTCCTTCACTCTCTCCTCTTTCAGTATCCCTCTCTCCTTCTCTCTCTCCTCTTTCACTATCCCTCTCTCCTTCTCTCTCTCCTCTTTCACTCTCCCTCTCTCCTTCTCTCTCTCCTCTTTCACTATCCCTCACTCCTTCTGTCTCTCTTTTTTCACTATCCCTCTCTCCTTCTCTCTCTCTTTTTTCACTCTCCCTCTCTCCTATCTCTCTTCTTTCACTCTCCCTCTCTCCTCTCTCTCTTCTTTCACTATCTCTCTCTCCTCTCTCCTCTTTCACTATCCCTCGCTCCTTCACTCTCCTCTTTCACTCTCCCTCTCTCCTTCTCTCTCTTCTTTCACTATCCCTCTCTTCTTTCACTATTCCTCTCTCCTTCTCTCTCTCCTCTTTCACTATCCCTCGCTCCTTCTCTCTCTCCTCTTTCACTATCTCTCTCTCCTCGTTCACTCTCCCTCTCTCCTCTCTCTCTTCTTTCACTATCCCTCTCTTCTTTCACTATTCCTCTCTCCTTCTCTCTCTCCTCTTTCACTATCCCTCGCTCCTTCTCTCTCTCCTCTTTCACTATCCCTCTCTCATTATCTCTGTCATCTTTCACTATCCCTCTCTCCTTTTCTCTCTTCTTTCACTATCCCTCTCTCATTCCCCTTTTCCTTTCTCTCTCCCAGTATCTATATATTTATTTCCATCACAATCCCCCGTCTCACTCCTATATCACAATCCCCCCTCCAACTCCTATATCACAATCCCCCTCTTACTCCTATATCGCAATCCTACCTCTCTCACTCCCATATCACAATCCCCCTCTCTCACTCCTATATCACAATTCCCCCCTCTCTCACTCCTATATCACAATCTCTCTGTCTCACTTAGGGCTATTGCGGTGACCCTATTACCGCTTCACCGGCGGTCACGAGTCTTGAAGGCAGTCAAATTCCACATGACCAATTTAGTCACGGTAATTAGGCTTCTCCAAGCTCTGATGATGCTGATGGTTATTAGTAACCTACCAAACTTGCTAACTGCCTGGTACTCAGCACTCTATTTTCCCTCTAATCACTCTGACATCAATGCAAATGTAATTGAAAATCTAATCAAACACTTCATGAGCTCATGTTGATCAACATTTCTATAGGCTATGCAATTGCGTGAGAAAACAGAGTGATGGCCTCTATTAAAAAGAGGAGGATCCCATCAGCTTTCGATAGGCTAGGCCTAATATATTTATTTCTCAACTTTCCTAATATTAACCACATTGCTTATCTTTGCAACAGGAGTATAGTCTACCTGGCTGGCATGAAAATGAAGCACAGGAGAAGCGTCCTCCATTCGCTATTTAAGTGCAGAGATTACATGTATTTTCTTCCCCTGCCCCTGTTCCAACAGGTGCATGATAATGGTCCATTCTAAATCAAAACACATTTCACACATATATGATTTAGTATATGTGTAACGGCTGTCTTCTGAAATGAACCAAGGCGCAGCAGGTATGTGAATACTCATTTTTAATTACCCAACAAAAGGAGTAAAGCATCCACAGGAAACAATAAACACAACAGCAGCAACAGTTTGCAGGCTAAAAAACGCAGTGCAAAACAACCACCCACAAACCCCAGTGACAAACATACTCCTACATATATGACTCCCAATCAGGAACAACGATCCCCAGCTGTTCCTGATCAGGAGTCACAAGACACACAGAACAATCAAACACACACACAAGACTGCCACGTCCTGACCCCCAAACTACTACAACAGCTCCATCTGCTGGTCAGGACGTGACAATATGTAAAGACAAGATTAAATCAAGAATAGTCTGATGGGTGACAATATTAGCCTATCACTTGTGAATTATACATTATCACTTGTGAATGATGCCCAGCATAAGGCAAGAAACAATGCCTTTTATTTTGTACTTTTCCGAATCATAGTCGCATACCTCATGTAGCCTAGCCCATAGGCCTACATGTTTTGATAATGGTTGTATGACAACTAAAGTGGCCAAATAACTTCTTAAAATTAAGCACATTAATCTTCTTTAAAAGGGGTGTAGAGCCTTACTGGCATATATAAGCAGTGCGTGAGTTTCAAGTTTGGAGAAGATCCTTTTCACCATAAAAATGCACCTTCATAACAAAAGCATTACATGCATAATCACATTTGCGATCACTTTTGTAAATGGTGTTTTCCACTAATGGAACATTTGCGCTTATAGCCTACTGCCTTGTGCGCATTGCTGCACTTATAATGTGAAGAAATAGCCTAATAGTTTATCAACATTTTAAGCTAAACATTCTGATTGGTTGCGTCAGCCAAATTACGTAAAAAAGTTATTTTGATGCTAGTGGTTGTATCGATTTGAGATCTATCGCATCCCACAACTGTCCCTGACTATGTTTGGAATATTTATTTCTTGCACAAAATAAAATAGGTCAACTTTTGTACTGTGGGGGATAGTAGATTGACATAGGCTAGTGCTTTTGCTGTTCTGTAGGTCTACTCATCTTGTTGGTTGACGAAAAGTAAATGTGGACAGTTCTTCCAAAATCTTCAATATGCACCTCTGAATTGGATAAGGACACATGTAGTTGCGTCCCTGATGTGTTTGTCTTCCCTTGTAGCCTGTGAGAAAGACCCGATCAGGTGATGGAGAGCCATGTGAGTGAGAGGTGCTTCGGAGTACGCAGCACTCAGGGAGAAGGGCACAACGCAACACTCCGGGCCACACAAAGGGGATACTGCCGGGAAATTCGAGGCATTATCAAGTGCTTGTCGAATTGTGAATGAGAGACTGATGAAGTGTGTACAGCCTGCGCAAAAAATAAGCAGAGTGACTTTTTTCAAATCATCATTAGAGTCGCATCATGCAGCCTTACAATGTATTAAAAATCAAAACATACAGCCCAACGTTTGTGGAACAACTAAAGTTACATTAATAACTTTAAATTAAGCATATGGGAGGACCTATTTCTTTGTTAACCGTTCAACACAGAATAGCCGCATGTGCGCACTCCCTCAAATCTTTTGGAGAAAATATCCTTTCTATTTAATTCAGCTTTGTCAATTGTATTCTTCATACTATAAAATAACATAAAATAATGCAACGGAATTCTAAGCAAATCTAGTCGTGTCTGAATCCTGGATTAGGAAGACCACCAAAAACCCAGAAATGTCCATCCTTAACCACAACATTTTCCGACAAGATAGAACTGCCACAGGGGGTGGAGTTGCAATCTACTGCAGAGATAGCCTGCAGAGTTCTGTCTTACTATCCAGGTCTGTGCCCAAACAATTTGAGCTTCTACTTTTAAAAATCCACCTTTCCAGAAACAAGTCTCTCACTGTTGCCGCTTGTTATAGACCACCTTCTGCCCCCAGCTGTGCCCTGGACACCATATGTGAACAGATTGCCCCGCATCTATCATCAGAGCTCGTGCTGTTAGGTGACCTAAACTGGGATATGTTTAACACACCGGCCATCCTACAATCTAAGCTAGATGCCCTCAATCTCACACAAATTATCAAGGAACCTACCAGGTACAACCCTAAATCCGTAACCATGGGTACCCTCTTAGATATCATGCTGACCAACTTGCCCTCTAAATATACCTCTGCTGTCTTCAACCAAGATCTCAGCAATCACTGCCTCATTGCCTGCATCCGTAATGGGTCCGCGGTCAAACGACCACCCCTCATCACTGTCAAAAGCTCCCTAAAACACAAGCAGGCATTTCTAATCGACCTGGCCCGGGTATCCTGGAAGGATATTGACCTCATCCCATCAGTAGAGGATGCCTGGTTGCGCTTTAAAAGTGCTTTCCTCACCATCTTAAATAAGCATGCCCCATTAAAAAAATGTAGATCTAAGAACAGATATAGCCCTTGACTGCCCTTGACCAGCACAAAAACATCCTGTGGCGTTCTACATTAGCATTGAATGTTCAACTTTTCAGGGAAGTCAGGAACCAATAAAAACAGTCAGTTAGGAAAGCTAAGGCTAGCTTTTTCAAACAGAAATTTGCATCCTGCAGCACTAATTCCAAAAAGTTTTGTGACACTGTAAAGTCCATGGAGAATAAGAGCACCTCCTCCCAGCTGCCCACTGCACTGAGGATAGGAAACATTGTCACCACTGATAAAATCTACGATAATCGATAACTTCAATAAGCATTTTTCTATGGCTGGCCATGCTTTCCACCTGGCTACCTCTACCCTGGTCAACAGCTCTGCACCCCCTGCAGCAACTTGCCCAAGCCCCCCCTCCCATCTGCTTCTCCTTCACCCAAATCCAGGCAGCTGATGTTATGAAAGTGCTGCAAAATCTGGATCCCTACAAATCAGCTGGGCTAGACAATCTGGACCCTCTCTTTCTAAAATTATCCGCTGACATTGTTGCAACCCCTATTACTAGCCTGTTCAACCTCTCTTTCGTATCATCTGAGATCCCCTAAGATTGGAAAGCTGCCGCGGTCATCCCGCTCTTCAAAGGGAGACACTCTAGATCCAAACTGTTATAGACATATATCCATCCTGCCCTGCCTTTCTAAAGTCTTTGAAAGCCAAGTTAAACAGATCACCGACCATTTCGAATCCCACCGTACCTTCTCCTCTATGCAATCTTGTTTCCGAGCTGGTCATGGGTGCACCTCAGCCACGCTCAAGGTCATAAACGATATCATAACCACCGTCGATAAAAGACAGTACTGTGTAGCCGTCTTCATCGACCTGGCCAAGGCTTTCGACTCTGTCAATCACCACATTCTTATCGGCAGACTCAATAGCCTTGATTTCTCAAATGGCTGAACTTGTTCTCAACTAGCCTACCTGGTTAAATAAAGGTGAAATACATTTTTAAAAAAGGCTCAGGTTTTCCGGGTCTCTGTGTTTTTGGTTGGATAGGTTCCTCAAACCATTTGTCAATGTTGTTAATTTTCTTAGATTGTCTGCTTGAAATGTTTAGATTTGATAGGGAAGCTAAATAGTAAAATATATTATTTAGGCTTTGGACTGTCAAGTTTACACCTTCACTATTGCAGTGAAACCTTTTGTCCAGGAAGTTGTCTGAAAGGGATTGAATTTGTTGTGGACCAATTGTTTTTTGGTAGGTTTCCACACTACTTTCCTTCTATCTTTCGCATTTCTTAATAGTATGCAGTTTGTTCAGCTTGGATGCCTCATGATTGAGGGTTGCTCTGTTCAAGTAGACTGTGATTTTGCTGTGATCTGATAGGGGTGTCGGTGGGCTGACTGTGAACGCTCTGAGAGACTCTGGGTTGAGGTCAGTGATAAAGTAGTCTACAGCACTGCTACCATGAGATGAGCTGTAGGTGTACCTACCGCAGGAGTCACCTCAAAGCCTACCACTGACTATGTATATACCCAGCGTGCAACAGAGCTGCAGGAGTTGTGACCTGTTTTTGTTGGTTGTTTTGTCATAGTTGTCTAGCGGGGCATGTTGGGGAGGAAATGCCGTCACCTCCAGGTAGGTGTTTGTTCCTCTGTGTGCTGAGGGTGTCAGGTTCTTTCCAGTTCTGGCATTTAGGTCGCCACAGACTAGTACATGTCCCTGGGTCTGGAAATTATTGATCTCCCCCTCTAGGATGAAGAAGCTGTCTTCATTAAAGTATGGAGATTCTAGTGTGGTTTAGGCTTAGATGTGAGCATTAGGTGTGAGCAGAGCATGCTGAGCATCTGGTACATCCCTCTGGGGTTGCAGGATGGGGCTTGGGTGGGTGTAATCGTGGGGGTTGGGCCTGTTGCTCTGTTCACAGCCTGTGCATATGTGTGGCTGTCATGTTGAGGTCCTTGCTGCAGGGGTGCAGGAAATGGGGGGGGGGTAGAAGGGGAATAAGACTGAGATGGGGGCGGGTGGGGGCTATATAGGGTGTGGTTAGGGTTTGTTTGGGGAGGGGTCGACTGGTTGGGGATGGTGGTGCTGTGGTCTGGGTGTAGGTCCTCTTAATGTGGACCCTTTTGGTGCAGGATCTCCGGGAGGGTGTCTCGCAGTTCTGGGAGGGTGTCTCACTGGTCTGGGCGGGGTGTCCTTTTCTCAGATGCTCCTGTGTGAGGTGAGGTGCTGGGGTTGTGGTTGAGGGTGAGTTCCTTCAGGGTCCTGGTCAAGGTAGGGACTGCTGCCTTGTGGACAAAGTCCAGGGTGGGAGGGGTGGGACCAGTAAACATTTGGTTTTGAGGCACAGTCCCTGGAAATGCTTGCATTCACCCGCTGTAGGGTGGCAAGGTGAAAGTATTTTCGTGGTAGCAGGGTGGAGATCACCACTTGTGCGTTGGGGAAAGTGGAAGATACTTTTTCAATCACTCCATTGAGTGCTGTGGCCACCCTTTCCTGCTGGGCCCTCAGGTAATTTGTGCCTGTGTGTATTATGATGTGGCTGGGGGATCCTAGTTGGTCCTCAGACAGCAGCTCTAGGGCGTGTCGGGTGTTCGGACACCAGAGTTTAGCCACTTGGTGTTTTGGAAAAAGTTTTCCCATTTGAGTCAATTAGGAGCACAATCTTTGTCTTTTGTGTGTCCTCAGTGGGTTTGGGGGTGTTGTCAGGAGAGCTATCCGGTGGGCTGACATGGGCGGTGCCAGGAGGGGGAATCTGCTGGGTTGTTGGATCCTGCCTTGTCTGTCCTGCTATGGTGTTAAGGCTGTGGTCGGGGTCTGAAGTGGGCTGTTCTGGTGGATTGGCCAGCTCTCTCATGAGTGGTTCATTGTCACACCTCAGCTTTCTCACCTCCTCCTGCAGTGCTGTTAGCTGGGCTGTGTGTTCCCCTCTGTCCTTGTTAAGTTCTCTCACCACAGACAGGAGTGCAGCCAGCTCTCTCAGACAGCCGTCTTTCTCCACCTTCCGCCCCCGGGTCTTGTTGGGGGGGGGGGTGATCAGACTCACTCGGGGAGGGGAGTTTCACCAAGAGAAAGCTTCTCCGTGCTCTTCTTGATTCTTTTGAAGTCCTGTTGGAAATGTATGAAGTTGCCCTGCAACAGCACTGTTCCATTCTTGTACACGTTGAGAGAGAGTGTCTCGGTCTCAGGATCCTCGTTTTCCAGTATTCTCATTTTCCACCCTCCTCCAATACCAGCTCTCTTAAAAGAGGTGCAGTGTGCTCTTATAGCTGTGTGCCAATGCCCAGGGATGGCCAGTGTGAAAGATGAAGTTGCTTACGTTCCCATTGTAGCAGTCAGCAAAAAGTGTCTCTGGATTGTCCATGTGGAGCTTCTCTTCGTACTCTTTCCGTGCCTTGTCATTTTTATTATCGAAGGGGTACTGTACTTTGGTGACCTCTGCACAGGGGAAAGCCATGGAGCAGGGGCCAAAGAGGCCTCTACATTTGGGTGGGGGAGGAACTCTGCTGCCGTTGTTGGGCTCAGGGTCTTCATACCTCTCACTTCACACTTCAGTGCTAATTCATGTTGCAACCGGTTCTGTTCTTTCCTAACAAGCTCGGTAGCCTTTTAATCTTTTAACTTAGCATTCAGTACTTATAAAGTTAACTATCTAGAGATTACTGTGATGTTCTTTTCCATCTAGGCTTTCAAAGTAGTTTCAGATTGAACATTACTTACTCAGTTCAAGGGTTTCTGTTTTGCTTCTTTTGATAGTTGTTGGTTTGTCAGACAGTTTGCTGGATAGTCCTTGGCAGTAAAACTCCTTGGTTGTAAAAATCCTTCGTTATGTTGTTGAGGGTAGTATTCTGTAACAAAGTTAACCCTAAATCCATCTCTTTTTTTAAGCTGAAAGATTCAGGAGCTCATCGCTCATCTTGCTTTCTTTCATCTGTTCATCTCTTTCCCTTTCCCTCTATCTATCTCTCTCAAATTCTATTGGATTAATTGGGATGGAAGGTGTTACCACATACAGTACAGACACATATAAAATCAATGATGACGCAGAAAGATAATAATAGGAACAATAATAATACTCAATGAGTAGTAACAATTAACCAGACACCACAGTAAGAAATGAATGAGGACAGTAATGAACTAGTGATAAAGACACAGGTAGCCATGGTAATGCTCTGGTTGGTCGTTCCACTGGCTGTCCCTACGGGTGTGGCAGGAAGCTACATATTTCACTCTGAGACCAGAGTGAGCACAGTCTCTACAGCCAGGCTGTCCTCTCTGGGTAGCCAGATCTGTCTGTGATGACCAGTCTCTATAGCCAGCCTGTCCTCTCTGGGTAGCCAGATCTGTCTGTGACGACCGGTCTCTATAGCCAGCCTGTCCTCTCTGGGTAGCCAGATCTGTCTGTGATGACCGGTCTCTATAGCCAGCCTGTCCTCTCTGGGTAGCCAGATCTGTCTGTGATGACCAGTCTCTATAGCCAGGCTGTCCTCTCTGAGTAGTCAGATCTGTCTGTGATGACCGGTCTCTATAGCCAGCCTGTCCTCTCTGGGTAGCCAGATCTGTCTGTGATGACCAGTCTCTATAGCTAGTCTGTCCTCTCTGGGTAGCCAGATCTGTCTGTGATGACTAGTCTCTATAGCCAGGCTGTCCTCTCTGAGTAGCCAGATCTGTCTGTGATGACCAGTCTCTATAGCCAGCCTGTCCTCTCTGAGTAGTCAGATCTGTCTGTGATGACCAGTCTCTATAGCCAGGCTGTCCTCTCTGAGTAGCCAGATCTGTCTGTGATGACCAGTCTCTATAGCCAGGCTGTCCTCTCTGGGTAGCCAGATCTGTCTGTGATGACCAGTCTCTACAGCCAGCCTGTTCTCTCTGGGTAGCCAGATCTGTCTGTGATGACCAGTCTCTATAGCCAGGCTGTCCTCTCTGAGTAGCCAGATCTGTCTGTGATGACCGGTCTCTATAGCCAGCCTGTCCTCTCTGAGTAGTCAGATCTGTCTGTGATGACCAGTCTCTATAGCCAGGCTGTCCTCTCTGAGTAGCCAGATCTGTCTGTGATGACCGGTCTCTATAGCCAGCCTGTCCTCTCTGGGTAGCCAGATCTGTCTGTGATGACCAGTCTCTATAGCCAGGCTGTTCTCTCTGGGTAGCCAGATCTGTCTGTGATGACCAGTCTCTATAGCCAGCCTGTCCTCTCTGGGTAGCCAGATCTGTCTGTGACGACCGGTCTCTATAGCCAGCCTGTCCTCTCTGGGTAGCCAGATCTGTCTGTGATGACCGGTCTCTATAGCCAGCCTGTCCTCTCTGGGTAGCCAGATCTGTCTGTGATGACCAGTCTCTATAGCCAGGCTGTCCTCTCTGAGTAGTCAGATCTGTCTGTGATGACCGGTCTCTATAGCCAGCCTGTCCTCTCTGGGTAGCCAGATCTGTCTGTGATGACCAGTCTCTATAGCCAGGCTGTCCTCTCTGGGTAGCCAGATCTGTCTGTGATGACCAGTCTCTATAGCCAGGCTGTCCTCTCTGAGTAGCCAGATCTGTCTGTGATGACCAGTCTCTATAGCCAGCCTGTCCTCTCTGAGTAGTCAGATCTGTCTGTGATGACCAGTCTCTATAGCCAGGCTGTCCTCTCTGAGTAGCTAGATCTGTCTGTGATGACCAGTCTCTATAGCCAGGCTGTCCTCTCTGGGTAGCCAGATCTGTCTGTGATGACCGGTCTCTACAGCCAGCCTGTTCTCTCTGGGTAGCCAGATCTGTCTGTGATGACCAGTCTCTATAGCCAGGCTGTCCTCTCTGAGTAGCCAGATCTGTCTGTGATGACCGGTCTCTATAGCCAGCCTGTCCTCTCTGAGTAGTCAGATCTGTCTGTGATGACCAGTCTCTATAGCCAGGCTGTTCTCTCTGAGTAGCCAGATCTGTCTGTGATGACCGATCTCTATAGCCCGCCTGTCCTCTCTGGGTAGCCAGATCTGTCTGTGATGACCAGTCTCTATAGCTAGTCTGTCCTCTCTGGGTAGCCAGATCTGTCTGTGATGACCAGTCTCTATAGCCAGGCTGTCCTCTCTGGGTAGCCAGATTTGTCTGTGACGGACGGTTTCTATGGCCATGCTGTGCTCACTGAGTCTGTACATAGTCAGTGTTTTTCTCAGTCACGACAGTCACGGTGGTTAGTCTGCCACCATGTGTCTTCCCAATAGGAGATATTTTTAGATTTTTGCTTCGTGATGATTTGGTTGGGACATGTTTTGTGAGTGCTGTCCTGAGGCTTGAACAGATCGGAATGTGATGAACCCATCAGAATGTGATGAACAAGGTCGTCTGCGCCTGATAAACAAGTAGAGAGGTGGAGAGAGACAGATGCTAAACAAACGAATGAAGAGGATATGTGTGAAACGAATCCAATGATTACTCATCAGAACCGTCTCGATAAAGGTCTGTAAACAAAAACCTTGTGTGTGTGTGTGTGTCTGCGCGTGTGTGAGGCAAAGTGGGTTAATGTGTGAGTGACAGCTGTCAAGAGCCAGAGACAGCACCATATTGAGGGAAATCTAATCTGTTACCCTGTATCTAATAACCAACATACACATCCCCAGCACCCCATATCCCCCTCCATACAACCATCTCTCCTTGTCCAGTTCTCTGACTGCAAGGTTTATTGCATGACCCCAGTCAGTGGATGGGCACAGATGGCACCGAGTAGGCAGGTACAGCTAAGATGAGGGTGACCATGGACAACAAGAGGGGAGGAGGGGACAATGTCATATTTGCCTTTAATTCACTATAACACTGCTTATACAGTACTGTCCTTTTCATACTTCCATCTATCCTGCAGCTTAAAATGCATTTATAGATCTGTCTATAGAGAAACATACAACATCTGCTTCTGGTCAAAGTCTCTATTCCAGACTAATGATAAATGTGTTGGGGGAGAAAGGCAGTGGTGTATAAGTGGCAGGGGAACAGGTTTGTGTGTAGAGTCTAAGGTGAGGTATATTGCAACCATCAGGGTGTGTGTGTGAGTGTATCAGGTCTAACCCTGTCTAGGCTGGCTGTCCATCTGGCAGGCAGCTCTCTGCTGGCCGACCCCAGTCACCTTGGCCCTCCAGTGGGCCGCCAGAGCTCAGAGGCCTGGATGGGACTGGAAGGCTCCAACACACACGTACTGTACACACACACACACACACACACACACACACACACACACACACACACACACACACACACACACACACACACACACACACTTTTTTCCTCTGACACACATAAACAGACAGGTTAGGCTAATCATTAAAGCGTTGGTCTATCATGGTCAATGGGCTGTAAAACTGAGAGCTAATTTGATGCCAAAGTTGTTTATCCCTGGTCCTCTTCTCACAGTGGGTGTCTTGCAGAGAAAGATTGTCTGTGCATTGGAGGAGGCCTTCACTTAGTCGATTTCACAAATGAATTGGCAATTTACCTGGCTGAGAGCAGCTCTCTTGTGGCTGTTCATGTTTAGCGCCTATACACTGTCTAAGTGATGTCAATATGTTTCTTCACATCTGTCACACACACACACGTAAGCAGACAACACGCGTAAGCACAGGGAGATGCACACACACAAGATTTTGTACACACAGGAATATGTACGTACACGCACACACACACACGTGGCACCAGTGGTGTAGTGGAAGGTAAACGCAAGTAAACACAGTTTACCCACATTTTGGGGAATAATGCATTGAAAGTATAGGGAGCTTTCTAGAGTATTTTTGGACCACTACAGTACACGGCAGACACACAAACACATTTCTCTCTCTCTCTCTCTCTCTCTCTCTCTCTCTCTCTCTCTCTCTCTCTCTCTCTCTCTCTCTCTCTCTCTCTCTCTCTCTCTCTCTCTCTCTCTCTCTCTCTCTCTCTCTCTCTCTCTCTCTCTCTCTCTCTCTCTCTCTCTCTCTCTCTCTCTCTCTCTCTCTCTCTCTCTCTCTGCTATGCTATGCACTATTCAGTATGAGAAAGAAAAGTACATAGAAACCACATATTTCTTCTACCATTGTTGTATTAGTAACAAAGGACCCAAATCTACCCGGTTCAGTTCCCAATATGATGGCTGAAGGCTCTATATGCTTTATTGATTGACCTTGAATATCCTCCCACAGGTGTGCTCTCTGACCCCAGCCACGATGACCCGAGGGAGAGCAGGGCAGGGAGAGACGCCCCTCGGCTAATGTAAGGGTCAGAGATCACAGTGATCACACCTTGGCTTGCACACAAAAAATAGCATGAAGTTCTTTCGTCAACTCGTACAATTGGATATGTACAAACTCTAAAGCAGTTCATCATCACTCATCCAAACATATTATTGTACCTACAGTACACCAGATACCCCGATGTTACACTTGACATATTTAGGACAGTCCTCAGCTTCTAATATTTGTAATCCTGTTGTTGTCCAGTGGTTAGTGTGGTCAGAGGAGCTGTAGCATCAGCGTGTTCAGAGTTCATGAGGTCTTATCGTGTTTAATAATGCAGTTCCCTGCTTGGCTCTGGCCTCTGAAGAATAACAAACCCTCTAACCTCCCCAAGAGGACCAGGACCATCAACGGCCCTACAGCCGTTCCCAAACTACACCACACAGGAAGCACATTACAGCACCCCCCCCCCCCCCGGAAACAACTGTACGCCGCTCTGTTAGAGGGGAGTGTTCTGACCCCAAATTAATAGCTGCTCAGTTGTACGCGGAGTGTGTGTGTGTGTATCTGTTAGTCTGTCTGTGCATGCATGCATTGGTGTGTCTGCCTATGTCTGTCACAGCATCCACCATTCCAATCCATTCAGGCATTGCCTCGTGTGTTTGTGTGCGTGTGTGTGTGTGTGTGCATTCGTGTGTTTATGTGTGTGCCCCTGTCCCTTCAGGCTTAGTGTTGTCCCCTCCCTGTGTGTGTCGAGGCTGGCAAGGTTACCGGCAGGGGGGGACGTTAATCCGCCTCTGCTCTCCACTGACACCATCGCCACGGTTTCCTGGCTCCATGGGAACCAGAGAGGGCCGGAGGTGTTTCTCAGTTAAAAGAGTAAACAGTGTTCCCGGTATTCCATTAAAGAGGAGGGAGCAGAACCACTGAGCCTCTTAGCAGACTGGGCAGAACCTCAGGAAAACAAACACTTTCTGGTCCACAGCTGACTCGTCCTATAGGCTAACCGCGCATAAAGGTATTGATCCAGTTAGTGAGGATAGGAATCATAATGATGAGTGGATCTGATTGAAATACCTTTAGTCTGACAGGTCAGCTCAACATCAATAAGTGAGATGAAATAACCATTAGCTGGGCTATAAAGCGAGAATAGCATTTATATTACAATTGTTCTTACTAGCATTTATTTTAAAGCCTATTCTCAAGGCTTAAAAATCCTTCTTTAACCTGTCTACTCCCCTTCATCTACACTGATTGAAGTGTATTTAACAAGTGACATCAATAAGGGATAATAGCTTTCACCTGGATTCACCTGGTCAGTCTATGTCCTGGAAAGAATTCCTAATGTGTTGTACACAGTGTAATTGGTCTTATTAGCATTTCTATGTAAGCCTTTTGTCTTGGATCCATTACGGCCCACACTAACAGGTTTGGCAACTTCATAATCAGGTATTCTGCTCCCCTCTTCTCCTCCTCCTCCTTTATCTGTCTGATAGAATGGGATGGCAGCCATTAACAAGGCTGGCCTTGTTCCTGATAGATGCTTCATGCCACTAGCTGTTTTCTTTTGTTCTCTTTTTGTTGTTGTTGTTTTGAAGAAAGGATTAAATAAATGGGTGCTTGAACTGTTCCCCACAGGAAATTTCTGACTGTAATTTAAACAATTTGCTTTACTTTGAGCTTCTGATACGCTAATTAAAAAGGTGTTCTCTTCTTTCTCACCTGGGGGAGAGCGAGGGAGTGAGAGGGAGGAGTAGAAACACAAACAACTTTTTGAAGAAAAAAAAGCCCCTCTCTCTCTCTCTCTCTCTCTCTCTCTTTTCGTTAGTAGGATGTCCACAGGGTGTGATTCTGTTTGGCCTACAGTAGCCCAGGGAGTGAGGGATGGATGAGGACAAAGGGAGGGAGAGAAGAGGATAAATGATAGAGGGATGAAAGACCAGGGAGAGCCTCTGGGGTAGACGAGCGATTGAACAGAATTAACAGGCAAGAAATGAAATATTGAATCCGTGGTGGTGTAATATTATTCTGCATGTAATTGAAGAATAGCTGAGATAAGCAGAGGGCATTTCAGTCCACATGTCGTAGAGAAAACCAGTGGCTTATGGGAAAATATGTGTCTGATGCAATGAGGATGCCTCTAGTTCTAACAGAGACAGCGAGAGAGAGAGCGTGAGTGAAAGCGAGAGAGAGTGTGAAAGAGAGACCAAGAGAGAGTGTGAGAGTGAGAGAGAGATAGAGGCCCCAAAGCCCAATTGAAGAGTACTATCACTTTCAAAGCCTGAATATTCATCACTGTCCGACTCTCCTGGAAGCAACATGCACACACATGCACGTACGCACACACACACACACACACACACACACCCACACACTCACACACACACACACACACACACCCCTCCACAGACACAGTGGCTTTGCCAGAATATACAGGTTTTTTTCAAGGTTTTGCTCAAAGGAAACCACTTTAAAAGAACATTTAACGAATGCAAAATAGATTCTTATAATACATGGCCTTCGGGAGGCAGCTTCAAAGCGAAAGACAAGATACACTTTTGAGGGACAGAGGGCACAACTAGTTAATGTAGAGTGATGCTCAACTAGTACACAACTAGGAAATATGACAAAACACATCTGCTTACACAAACACACACATGCACACAGATGCTTTGGTCCCTAGGACACATCTACCTCAGGTGAGATATGAGGGCTGACATTAATAACACACACACACCGCCTGTTGAGTTGGCTGTAATCGTTTGTCACAGTAGAGTTATAGGCCCACATTTATAACCATCATAACGGGCAGAAGAGAACCTCTTACATATTTGAAGAGGGAGAGATGTCGCATCCCCTGGGACACATGATATTGCAGTATGATGAACGGCAGAATACACACACACATGAACGCACACACACACACACACACACACACACACACACACACACACACACACACACACACACACACACACACACACACAGCTTATTGGCTCTGTTAGAATAACATGCCATTTCATTAAATCAAACGTCTCCACTACCGTTGGGTGGTATATCTTATATACCGTATACCATTGAAACTATTTCAATAAATCTGAATATGTGGAGCTAATTTTTAAACACCTGGTGCAATACATTAGGAGATAAAGCAGATCACGTTCTTCATTTAACCTGTCACATTATTTTACATTATGAAGCTTACCGTAGTTCCCCAGAACATTTGAGCTAGTCACGTGTTTGTTTGTAAATAGCAAAACATGAGAAAGCGGGAGCTGGTGAGTAGAGCTGTGTATTTGGTTTAACTGGCTAGTTAGCCATGGCCGGTTACAGGCATAGACGACATTGGGGCCCCCAAACAAAGAAAACTCAGTCAGGGTCTCAACTTACTATTGAGAGTAAGAATAGTATTATACACCAGGTGCATAAGCAGTTTTTCTCTTGTTATGTCAGTCACTGACAGTCACTCAATTAACCATGTCAGCTAACACTTTCTAGATTGGTAGTTAGTCTAGCCAGCTATCTAAACTTGTAGTGATCATGGCCAAATGCTGACTGGGCAGGCAGGGCATTTGCCCAGAGGCCCTGACCTCAAGGGGGCCCACATTGATTTTGTTATTTATTGTCACTCAGATATCATAGTAACATGGCATACCATTTCAAAATGTGTAGAATTGCAGGAAATTAGCTTTGAAACTGAATTTATTTTCTCTCTGCCCCATGTCAAAATTAATAGAATTTAATGAAATGTGTTATAAAATTGCAACGTTTTCTTTCCGCCTATGGCAAAATGTGTAGAATTGCAGGAAATGCACTTTTAAAACTAAAAATGTTCTCTCCAACACCTAGAGGGGGCCACTAAAATGTTTTGCCGCAAGGTGGGGGCACCCAACCAAATCTCACTTAGTGCCCCCAAAAGGCTAGAGCCGGGCCCTCTAGTTAGCTAAGTAAGTGGCTAAATTAAAATGGAGATGGGCATCATATTGTGTTAGCTTTCTGCCGTGTTTGAGAAGTCAAAGCTCTTTGGATGAGTTATTGTACAGATGCCACTGCTATCTTGATTTCCTTGTGTTTTTTATCTTCTGTTCTCGGCCAGTCAGTCTGCTCCTCCAGACTGACGGGCTCCTCCAAGCAGAGCAGGCAGGCCCATTTCCCTAGCAGCTCCAGACTCCACACAGACACAGCGTGTATACATGCTGACTCCAGAGCCAGTACTGTTCAAAACTTTGTTCATTTGCATAATGTCTCTCGTTCACATTTGCTTGTAAATGTCCAAACTCACCAAAAATGACATCTGGACATGAGAGAAGGTGACACACACGTCTGGCGAGTTGCAGGCACCGAGCTCCAGTGTGATGACTCAACCACGATTTAGGACATTGTCCGTATGGCTGACCATATGTGGTCTATCACAAGGGTCAAACACCCCTTATCTGTGGCTTTCTCCGGGGTGTGACGTTCCCACAGGCCCCTGGGAGTACAGACACTGTTGGAGGAGTGAATTAACTGATCTTGTTTGGTTTGTTTCAAGAGGTTTGTAAAGAGCTTCAAACATTGATGTGTCCTATTGTGCCGTAAGTGCTATGGGTTTCTTTACTGTGTTCATCTGTTTGTTGGAGGGCGGACATTTCAAAGAGGGAGCAACACAGACGTAAGCTCCTATCCTTTAAATAAGAGTTGTAATGATTAGATCCAAGAATGCAAGTGATGTTTAATGCCTTTTGTTTATTGTTTGGACAAAGCAAAGTGATTTTAAGTAGACGATGGGAGATACTGAGAGTTGGCGCTCTGGGAAGAAAAAAAGATGGTCTGAAACTGTTCATGGAGACTCTGTTTTTACGTATGAGAATCCTGTATCCGTAAGCCTCCTGTGTGTATTAGACACAGTATTGTCTCTTGGAGGTTATTCTGAAGAGACATATAACCACGTTAGTGTTAGCCTATCAGTGATAGTCATTAACTCTGTTGTATTGTGTAATCTATTCCATGTACACTGGAATTGTTTGAGTGTCAATTATTTTGTGACTAATAAATCGTATACGTTTATTTGTGAAAATGCATTAATCGTTTTAAAGAGTAATTCTTTGATTTGACTTTGCATTTATAATTTAGTAGGTCTATTGGTATATGTTATCTACCCTCTACACATAGCATTCCATTATGCATAGGTCCTAACTACAGCTATGGCTAAGATAGACTTGATCAATTAAAGCTTAGAGTATGATTGCAATAGACAGCTCATAATTCCCATAAGCCTCTTAATAATCACATAAAGGTATCTTAGAACAAATGTAATTATAGTATCCGAGTGTTGATGCGCAGACTTGCAAGCTGGCTCGATTCATTGGTATACGTTTATGCCCTATAGCCATATAGTCAGATTGATGAATGTAGTTTAATATTATTCAACATAATTTTTACCTCCTACACCTATATACAGTGGGGAGAACAAGTATTTGATACACTGCCGATTTTGCAGGTTTTCCTACTTACAAAGCATGTAGAGGTCTGTAATTTTTATCATAGGTACACTTCAACTGTGAGAGACGGAATCTAAAACAAAAATCCAGAAGGTCACATTGTATGATTTTTAAGTAATTCATTTGCATTTTATTGCATGACATAAGTATTTGATACATCAGAAAAGCAGAACTTAATATTTAATATTTGGTACAGAAACCTTTGTTTGCAATTACAGAGATCATACGTTTCCTGTAGTTCTTGACCAGGTTTGTACACACTGCAGCAGGGATTTTGGCCTCCATACAGACCTTCTCCAGATCCTTCAGGTTTCGGGGCTGTCGCTGGGCAATACGGACTTTCAGCTCCTTCCAAAGATGTTCTATTGGGTTCAGGTCTGGAGACTGGCTAGGGCACTCCAGGACCTTGAGATGCTTCTTACGGAGCCACTCCTTAGTTGCCCTGGCTGTGTGTTTCGGGTCATTGTCATGCTGGAAGACCGAGCCACGACCCATCTTCAATGCTCTTACTGAGGGAAGGAGGTTGTTGGCCAAGATCTTGCGATACATGACCCCATCCATCCTCCCCTCAATACGGTGCAGTCGTCTTGTCCCCTTTGCAGAAAAGCATCCCCAAAGAATGATGTTTCCACCTCCATGCTTCACAGTTGAGATGGTGTTCTTGGGGTTGTACTCATCCTTCTTCTTCCTCCAAACGAGTGGAGTTTAGACCAAAAAGATCTATTTTTGTCTCATCAGACCACATGACCTTCTCCCATTCCTCCTCTGGTTCATCCAGATGGTCATTGGCAAACTTCAGATGGGCCTGGACATGCGCTGGCTTGAGCAGGGGGACCTTGCGTGCGCTGCAGGATTTTAATCCATGACGGCATAGTGTGTTACTAATGGTTTTCTTTGAGACTGTGGTCCCAGCTCTCTTCAGGTCATTGACCAGGTCCTGCTGTGTAGTTCTGGGCTGATCCCTCACCTTCCTCATGATCATTGATGCCCCACGAGGTGAGATCTTGCATGGAGCCCCAGACCAAGGGTGATTGACCGTCATCTTGAACTTCTTCCATTTTCTAATAATTGCGCCAACAGTTGTTGCCTTCTCACCAAGCTGCTTGCCTATTGTCCTGTAGCCCATTCCAGCCTTGTGCAGGTCTACAATTTTCTCCCTGATGTCCTTACACAGCTCTCTGGTCTTGGCCATTGTGGAGAGGTTGGAGTCTGTTTGATTGAGTGTGTGGACACGTGTCTTTTATACAGGTAACGAGTTCAAACAGGTGCAGTTAATACAGGTAATGAGTGGAGAACAGGAGGGCTTCTTAAAGAAAAACTAACAGGTCTGTGAGAGCCGGAATTCTTACTGATTGGTAGGTGATCAAATACTTATGTCATGCAATAAAATGCAAATTAATTACTTAAAAATCATACAATGTGATTTTCTGGATTTTTGTTTTAGATTCCGTCTCTCACAGTTGAAGTGTACCTATGATAAAAATTACAGACCTCTACATGCTTTGTAAGTAGGAAAACCTGCAAAATCGGCAGTGTATCAAATACTTGTTCTCCCCACTGTATGTATAACTTTATGAGCTGGATTGCCTGTCTTGGCATTTAATTTATTTTTGTTTGTGCTCGTTAGCATATTTAGCTATTAGCCTCTATGGAAATGTTTTATTACTTGTGCTAATGTTGTTAGCATTCTGGTAATAGACACTCAATGGGCTTTTTTGTGTTTTTAGTGACCCCTTGTGTACTAAACCGGTAATACTGTAAATCCTGGGATGAGAAAAATACGGTATGATGAAATGAAAATCTGAATACCGCACAACTCTAATAACCACCCTTGTTGTGTGGACCGTAAACACACAAGGTCAAAGGGCAGCGAATCATATAGGAACGGATGATGTCATTTACCTAGAAGGCCTTGCGAGGGTGGGTCAGAGTGAGTGAAGGGAGCATTACTGCGTTTCACTAATTAACAGTTGAGTTGAGGTATTTTACTGTCTTAACGAGAAGACAAGGTGTAGACCCCTGGCTCTGACTAGCTCTGTAGTCTGGGCTCCAGTGCTGGGTGAAGGCTGAGTGAAGGCTGGGTGAAGGCTGGGTGAAGGCTGGGTGAAGGCTCAGTGAAGGCTCAGTGAAGGCTCAGTGAAGACTGGGTGAAGGCTAGGTGAAGGCTCAGTGAAGGCTGGGTGAAGTCTGGGTGAAGGCTCAGTGAAGGCTGGGTGAAGGCTAGGTGAAGGCTCAGTGAAGGCTGGGTGAAGGCTGGGTGAAGGCTCAGTGAAGGCTGGGTGAAAGCTGGGTGAAGGCTGGGTGAAGGCTCAGTGAAGAATGGGTGAAGGCTGGGTGAAGGCTGGTTGAAGGCTCAGTGAAGACTGGGTGAAGGCTGGGTGAAGGCTCAGTGAAGACTGGATGAAGGCTGGGTGAAGGCTCAGTGAAGACTGGGTGAAGGCTCAGTGAAGAATGGGTGAAGGCTGGGTGAAGGCTCAGTGAAGACTGGGTGAAGGCTGTTTGACTGTAAGTGTTGCAGTGAAAGTGAAGGTTAGCTGTGTTCTTATTACACACAGAGCTTGGATCTACGATCCTTCAGCTCTCTACAACTACCTTAGAGAAATAACGTGACCCCAGAACACACACCAATTACCTCTCCGTGTGTGTGTGTGTTTATGTGTGTGTGCATTTGTGTGCGTGCGTGCGTGTGTGTGTGAGTGTTTGTGACAGCTTAACACCTGACTCCTGACTCTTCTAGTCATCCTTTAATATTAAAATTCTCCAGGAACACACACACTGATGCAAGATGAGGACCTGTCTGCGTAGGCTGTGTTCAGACCATAGCCTTTTCCTCAGTGTCAGATATAATTGCCCAGCGAGGTTGTGTTTTCTGTATGGCTGCCAACATCTGATGTTCTCTCTCTAGAGTGCAATCCATTTATCTGATCCATGGTGTGTGTGTGTGTGTGTGTGTGTGTGTGTGTAGTGCAGTTGCAGTTTTGTACACCGCAATCTAGAACCTAAAAGGGTTCTTTTCTACTTTTAAGAACCCTTTTGGTTCCAGGTAGAACCTTTTCTACAGAGGGTTCTACATGGAACCCAAAAGGGTTCTACCTGGAACCAAAAAGGGTTATTTATGGGGACAGCTGAAGCACCCATTTGGAACCCTTTTTTCTAAGAGTGTATGTGCCTGCATGTGTGTTGGTACATAAACTATAAATCCATGTCCCCCTGAATATGTCTGTGTGTGAGCGACACACACCTCTTCATGTCTGCTTCTGGAATATATTTTCCTTATTCATCTTTGTCTGTCTCTTTGTCTGAACGTGCCAAATAATGCTATTTGTCCTGTCTGTCTGCACTCTGCCCTCCCTCCTGGTGTTAAGTGGCCCTGACTCTTCGCATGCGTGTCTAGTTCCAGTCACAACACAGCAGTGCACCCTGGGAGAGCTTCCTATTGAAGAGCAGCAGGCTGACATACTGTCTGGGATGCAACATACAGAAGTAGGAGTCAACAGGGGTCGCACCCAAAGCGCTGTGGCAGGCAACATCTGGAATCACTGCCTATGTCCCACTGAGCCCTCCAGTTTCCATTTGCCATGTGTTAAACAGGACCAGAGCGGCTGAGCTATGGCAGAGCTGTGAGCCAGAGGCCATTCTGACTCGGGCTGTATGTTTTTCCTCCAGAGACAGTGCTGGGGTTTCAGCCACCGCCATTCTGGCTCCCACAATCACTCTAGTTGCAGAGCACTGATCAGCAGCCATTATGAATTCTGGCCGGAATGATTGTTTACTTTTTTTTGGGGGGGGGGGGGGGGGGGTTCTTTCTCTCTCTATTTCTCTTTGACTTTTTACACATTTTGTTGTGTTACAGCCTGAATTTAAAATGTATTAAATTGAGATTTGTGTCACTGTCCTACACACATACCTCATCATTTCAAAGTAGAATTATGTTTCTAGATTTTTGGTTTTTACAAAATAATAAAAAATGAAAAGCTGAACTATCTTGAGTCAATAAGTATTCAGCCCCTTTGTTATGACAAGCCTAAATAAGTTCAGGAGTAACAAGTCACATAATAAGTTGCATGGACACACTGTTTCAATAATAGTGTTTGACATGACTTTTGAATAACTACCTCGTCTCTGTACCCCACACATACAATTATCTGTAAGGTCCCTCAGTCGAGCAGTGAATTTCAAACACAGTTTCAACCACAAAGACCAGCGAGGTTTTCCAATGCAAAGAAGGGCACCTATTGGTAGATGGGTAAAAATAAAAGCAGACCTTGAATATCATTGAGCATGGTGAAGTTATTAATTACACTTTGGATAGTGTATCAATACACCAGTCACAATGAATATACAGAAGTCCTTCCTAACTCAGTTGCCGGAAAGGAAGGAAACCGCTCATGAATTTTACCATGAGGACAATGGTGACATTAAAACAGTTACAGAGTTTAATGGTTGTGATAAGAGAAAACTGAGGATGGATCAACAACATTGTAGTTACTCCACAATACTAACCTTAAATGACAGAGTGAAAAGAAGGAAGCCTGTACAGAATAAAAAATATTCCAAAACATGCATCCTGTTTGCAACAAGGCAATAAAGTAAAACTGCAAAATATGTGGCAAAGCAATTCACTTTTTGTCCTGAATACAAAGCATTGGGGTAAATCCAACACAACACATCACTGAGTACCACTCTTCATATTTTCAAGCATTGTGGTGGCTGCATCATGTTATGGGTATGCTTGTCATCGGCAAGGACTAGGGAGTTTTTTTAGGATAAAAATAAATGGAATCGCGCTAAGAACATACAAGATGAAAACCTGGTTCAGTCTGCCTTCCAACAGACACTGGGAGACAAGTTCACCTTTCAGCAGGACAAAAAACACAAGGCCAGATATACACTGGAGTTTCTTACCAAGATGACATTGAATGTACCTGAGTGGCCTAGTTACAGTTTTGACTTAAATCGGCTTGAAAATGGCTGTTTAGCAATGATCAACAACCAACTTGACAGAGCTTGAATAATTTTTTTATTAATAATGTGCAAATATTGCAAAATCCTGGTGTGCAAAGCTCTTAGAGACTTACCCAGAAAGACTCACAGCTGTAATTGTGGCCAAAGGTGATTCTACCATGTTTAGACTCAAGGATGTGAATACTTATGTAAATTAGATATTTCTGTATTTCATTCTCAATGAATTTACAAAAAAAATCTAAAAACATGTTTTCACTTTCATTATGGGGTATTATGTGTACATGGGTGAGAAAAAAAATCAGTTTAATCCATTTTGAATTTCAGGCTGTAACACAACAAAATGTTGAATAAGTCAAGGGGTATGCATACTTTCTGAAGGGGCTGGTGAACCGTCAGTTTTTTTTGTAGCGGTGTGGGGCATCGGCGGGGTCTATGTACAGTACAATGGACAGGGAGGGGAGCTTGGTTCTAACTTTCCTGGTCCATTAAAATGAAATAAAGTTTGTATTTTAATTATGTAGCTATTAGGCCAATAAAGGCATTTTTAAGACAAAAAAATGGTTCTCTCTGGAAGGAGTAGGGTGAAAGGTCATTCATATTAAAAGCCCAATTATTGTCTGTGAGGCGTCTCTGCATTGGCCTAAATAAAACAGGAAGTTCCATCAAATATTCAACAAGGTCTTGGATTTGCTCCTCTGTTCTGTCTCTGTCTGTCTGTTCTGCCTGCCTGTCTGTTCTGTCTATTCTGTCTGTTCTGCCTGTCTGTCTGCCTGTTCTGTCTATATCCTTCCTTATTTTTCTCTCTGTCATGCCTCACTTTACTGCAGTCCCACTGTCTGTCTGTGTGTCTGTATGTGTGAATATCTGAGCCATTTGTTTGAGTGTATACCACATGCAGCAGTCTGTTCCCATTAGGGACTTACTCTCTCTTGTCTTTGAAGCCTTTGAGTGATATCGGTTGAATGTCAATTCACAAGACAAAGGTAACCCAGGAAAAAGACAGAAGCGAAGACAACACACACACACACACACACACACACACACACACACACACACACACACACACACACACACAGACAGACAGACAGACACAAACACAACCCCCATATCCCCCTCCACACACCCAAACACCCAAACACACACACACCCTCTGATTAAAGATGGTCGTGACCGGGATGTTCTAGTCATTAGTGTCTAGCCTGCCCCCCTGTAGTGAAACAAGCAGGATAGAGGATAGCCATGTAAAGGCCTGAAATTCAAAGAACCCTGCAAAAATAAATGAGCCTGATAAGTATTCTCCGCCATGTTCTGTGTAATGCATCTGACAGATAGGTTTCTGAAGAACCACGAGAGCCGGGAGCTAAAAGGCATCTCTTTCATGTTAGCATACACACACATGCAGATATTACTGGTGAGATACACTACTGTTCAAAAGTTTGGGGTCACTTAGAAATGTCCTTGTTTTGAAGGAAAAGCAAATTTTTTGTCCATGAAAATAACATCAGATAGATCAGAATTACAGTGTAGACATTGTTAATGTTGTAAATGACTATTGTTGCTGGAAACGGCTGCTTTTTAATGGAATATTTACATAGGTATACAGAGGCCTATTATCAGCAACCATCACTCCTGTGTTCCAATGGCACGTTGTGTTAGCTAATACAAGTTTATCATTTTAAAAGGCTAATTGATCATTAGAAAACCCTTTCGCAATTTTGTTAGCACAGCTGAAAACGGTTGTCCTGATTAAAGAAGCAATAAAACTGTCCTTCTTTAGACTAGTTGAGTATCTGGAGCATCAGCATTTGTGGGTTCGATTACAGGCTCAAAATGGCCAGAAACAAATAACTTTCTTTTGAAACTTGTCAGTTTATTCTTGTTCTGAGAAATGAAGGCTATTCCATGCGATAAATTGCCAAGAAACTGACGATCTCGTACAACGCTGTGTACTACTCCCTTCACAGAACAGCGCAAACTGGCCCTAACCAGAATAGAAAGAGGAGTGGGAGGCCCCAGTGCACAACTGAGCAAGAGGACAAGTACATTAGTTTGAGAAACAGACGCCTCACAAGTCCTCAACTGGCAGCATCATTAAATAGTACCCTCAAAACACCAGTCTCAACGTCAACAGTGAAGAGGTGACTCTGGGATGCTGGCCTTCTAGGCAGAGTTCCTCTGTCCAGTGTCTGTGTTCTTTTGCACATCTTAATCTTTTCTTTTTATTGGCCAGTCGGAGATATGGCTTTTCTTTGCAACTCTGCCTAGAAGGCCAGCATCCCAGAGTTGCCTCTTCACTGTTGACGTTGAGACTGGTGTTTTGCGGGTACTATTTAATGAAGCTGCCAGTTGAGGACTTGTGAGGCATCTGTTTCTCAAACTAGACAGTGTAATGTACTTGTCCTCTTGCTCAGTTGTGCACCGGGGCCTCCCTCTTTCAGAAACAAGCACATTTCTATGTGACCCAAAACTTTTTAATGGTAGTGTATGTGCAAGTTCCACTAGATTAAATACTGCATATTTTACATTCCAGAAATAAAATAAATGTAATCTAATTAAATGTTTTAAATTAAATTGTCTATGCACACAACTTTACTGAGAGCATGTCAGCCCACTGTACCTACACCAGGTTGCTTAGGGAACCTCAGCCCACGCTAAGCCACCATTCGATACAAATGTCACATCTGAAAGATTCTTTCCCTATGTTATTACATGCTAAACACTCCACACTGCTATGAGGATTTTTGCCTCCGCCAGTTCGTGCTACTTTAAAGGTGCAGTGAAGTCATTTTTATCTCAATATCAAATGATTTCTAGGTAACAATTAAGTACCTTACTGTGATTGTTTTCAAAACAAAATTGTCCAAAATAAGCAATAATTTTTTCTTAGCAAAGAGCAATTTCTCAAGCAAGAATTTGGATTGGACTGTCTGGAAGTGGTCTGAGTGGGGAGGGGAAAACTGAAAACTAGCTGTTATTTGCAGATAGGTTTGGAACAATCTTTCTTATTGGCCTATTAACTAATTTATTGTCTGGTGATGTCACCTGGCAGGCCAAAACTCCATCCCACCAAACAGCTCTTACACTAAAAGGGCATTATTATAATTTTCACAATTTCACAGTATTATTCCAACCTCATAGTGTGGCAATATACAGTGAGCTCCAAAAGTATTGGAACAGTGACATTTTTGTTGTTGTTTTGGCTCTATCCTCCAACACTTTGGATTTGAAATGTGTGCTAGGAATATGGGACCAAATACTAAACTTAACTGAGTTAATATGAGAGGATATTTCTTCCTGTTCACACTGACCTTGATTATAACGACTGGGTTATCAGTCACCTGGTGCTCGTGATGCTGGAACGACCTGCTAGTATGTTTATACATCACGACTGGGTTATCAGTCACCTGGTGCTCGTGATGCTGGAACGACCAGCTAGTATGTTTATACATCACGACTGGGTTATCAGTCACCTGGTGCTCGTGATGCTGGAACGACCTGCTAGTATGTTTATACATCACGACTGGGTTATTAAACTTTTGACTACTTTAAAACACATATAAGTAAATTTGTCCCAATACTTTTGGTCCCCTAAAATCGGGGGACTGTGTACAAAAAGTCCTGTAATTTCTAAAAGGTTCACCCGATATGAATGAAAATACCCTCAGATTATAGCTGACAGTCTGCACTTTCATTGCATCATTTCAAATCCAAAGTGCTGGAGTAAAGAGTCAAAGCAACAACAAAAATGTCACTGTCCCAATACTTTTGGAGCTCACTGTATATAAAAGACAGGCAAATCACGTTTTTGACTGCACTGAGCCTTTAATTCTCCATGTTAGTCCCTGCTTTCATGTTAGCCTTGACTAACACGCTACATTACTACCTTCATGATAGCTTCCGCTAACGCACCATAATACTGCTTTCATGTTAGCTTTGGCTAACACGTTACTTTATTACCTACATGTTAGCTTCTGCTAATACACCATCCTACTGCTTTCATGTTAGCCTTGGCTAACCCGCTACATTTAGCCTACGCTATCACACCACTCCTTTGATCCTCCAGTGAGAATTAGCTACACTGCTAGTTTATCTACCACAGATGACAGCCGTGGGCTGAGGTTATCACACACACACTCACAGAGAGAGACAACACCTGAAAGCTCTACTGGCAAGTCATGACACAGCCTAAAGAGCTCTAAACAGCACCTGAAAGAGAGATTTCAGTTTACAGAATATTCCTGTTTTCTTTTATTTCACCCACATGCCGATTAAAATCACTTCTCCACCGAGGACAGACTGGCTGCATCAGTGTGAATGGCTGATGATGTAGAACTCACCCTCCTCTGTTCTCCTCTTCCCTGGGTTGGAGTGGACTTTGGTTCCAGGTTCCCCATGTCTCCCGGGCCTCGCCTCTGTCTCTGTGAAGCCAACACAACCAGCGGAACCATCAGAACCATTACAGCCATCAGAACCATTCACAACCATCACAACCATCAGAACCATCACAAACAACCATCACAACCATCAGTCATCAGAACCATCACAACCATTACAGCCATCAGAACCATTCACAACCATCACAACCATCAGAACCATAACAACCATTAGCAAAGAAAGATACAAAATAACTGATATACTGTTATCACCCAAAATGCAACGAAGGGGAAAAAAATGCATCCAAAACTGCACACCAACCCATAACCAAAGCACACAATACACATCCACACACACACCAATCCCTCAAACCCAGCAGACATGGATGGCATTAGCAAAGCCTTAGGGCTAAATACGGATCGAGCGGAACTAGCGAACAAACAGAACGATGTGGTGAGTTTTTCATCTGGCGCTGTGGCACCGGCATTAACGAGTTGTGATGATTTAATCTCCTAATTCATTCCAGACTGTTATTTATTAGACAGTGGGCTTTTTACGAGGCGCTGACAGATCCCCTCTTATTCTTTATCCTTCACTCTCTCCCCTGAGGCCCGAAATAAATGCACAGACGATTTATGAGAAACGGATGGAGAGAACGAAAGGAAGAAGGGGGGAGGAGAGGAGAGTGGCACAGGAGTGTGGAAGGGCAGTGCTGGTTAAGGTCTATGGCCAGGGGTCCCAGGAAACAGCTGACTCGTATAGGCTACACTACGCCAATTTTTATATTTACTCTCTTCCTCTAACTCTCTCTCTTTCATCCTCCAATTTCCATTCTTTACCCAGCCTCTATTTGTTTCTCCAGTCTTCTATTTATTTTTCTCATTACAGCCAGTCGCTTTGTAGTCCCCAACTTCATCTCCAGAAGTTCTCTATTTTCTCTCCCTCTTCGGCCTGTTCCCTCACTCTCCCTCCTATCGCTACAGTGATATTACTCTTCCTCCTCTTCCTCTCTCTCTAGAGTGAAATATTACTCTTCTCTCTCGCTCGTTGTCTCTATGCCCTTCACTGTCACTCAGACATCCTGGCATTTGGCCCGATGGCGTGATCCTTGCCAAAAAACAATGGGGAAAATACCTCTGGCCATTACTCAGACATTTATTCACCTTGATTCTCTATCTCCTGTTTTTGCATTGGGTAGGAGAAAAGGGGAGAGAAGGGGAGGAGTGGAAGAGACAAATAAACGAGAGGAAAGGAGGAGAGGAAGAGGGTAGCAGGAGAGGAGTGGAAAAGAGGATAAGAGTAGGAGACAAAGGAGGGGAGAAGGAGAGGAGAAGGTGATCTACCTATTCTCTCTCTCGGAGGCCAGTTGTAAACCACTCAGGTTATGTGTGTTCATCTGATCCTCTGTCTGTTGTGTTGTTTACACTCTGTGTTAAAACAGCAAGTGCAGCAGCACTTCTACACCATCCACCCTGTTGTTCATTTTGGTTTGGGGTTTTGCTTGTTGTTGGTTTTTGTTTTCCCATTGCAAATTGATTGCGCTGCACTACACTGTAAAAATCAATTTCATCACTGCTGCAGCACTTCTCCACCCCACCCTCTCTGCTACAGTACTGTATGTCCCTTCCATCCCTGCCTCCCTCCCTCCATCTCTGTTATGTTCCCTCCATCCCTCCCTTCCTCCCTCCACCTCATACTCATCTCTCTCTCTTTAAAAAGGAATTAAATTACTTAGCAGACATGATTGGGCAGTTTGGTCTGCGAGAACATAAATTGCTAATACCATTGGTGTGTGTACGTAGCGACCTGAATTCAGTGAGTGTGTGTGTTAGTGATAGATCATGCAGAGCGGGCTAGATAACAGCTCAGGTCACTGCTGTTGATACAGAAACCTATTAAAGTCTGTAATCAATGCGTGGCGAGAGCCTGGAGAGCAACACCACAACCCTCAGCGCATTAAAATGAAATTAGATAGTTGTTCTCCACTCAGCTCCCGCTCTGTTTAATACATCTCAAAGCCTCTCATAGACCTGTGGAGCAGGTCTTGTCTGTTGTCCTCTCTCTCTCCCTCTTAAACAGGAAGTACCCGTGGTAAGGACTGTTAAATATTGGTCAGACCAATTGGAATCTATGCTTCAAGATTGTTTTGATCACACGGTCTGGGATATGTTCCGGGTTGCCTTGAGAGTAGCATTGACGTATACACTGACTCGGTGACTGAGTTAATCAGGAAGTGCATAGAGGATGTTGTTCCCACTGTGACGATCAGAACTTATCCAAGCCAAAAACCGTAGATAGATGGGAACATTCGTTCAAAACTGAAAACTCAAACCCCCGCATTTAACCACAGCAAGCTGACTGGGGACATGGACATATACAAACAGAGCAGCTAAGCCCTCCGTAAGGCAATCAAACAGGCAAAACGTCAGTACAGGGATGAAGTGGAGTCACAATTCAACGGCTCAGACACAAGACGTATGTGGCAGGGACTCCAGACAATCATGGATTATAAAGGGAAACCCAGCCACGTCGCGGACAGCTAAACACCTTCTTCGCCCGCTTCGAGGATAACACAGTGCCGCCGACGCGGGCCACTGCCACTCACGAGGACTGTGAGCTCTTGTTCTCCGTGGCTGACGTAAGTAAGTATCACGCCCTGACCTTAGAGAGCCGTTTTATTTCTCTATGTGGTTAGGTCAGGGTGTGATGTGGGGTGGGCATTCTATGTTGTTTATTTCTTTGTTTTTGGCCGAGTATGGTTCCTAATCAGAGGCAGCTGTCTATCTTTGTCTCTGATTGGGAATCATACTTAGGCAGCCCTTTTTCCACCTGTGATTGTGGGATCTTGTTTTTGTGTAGCTGCCTGTGAGCAGCCCCAGAACGTCACGTTTAGTTGTTTTTCTCCTGTTTTGGTGAGATTCATTTTCATTAAAAGATGTGGAATTCCATGCACGCTGCACCTTGGTTTATTTATGATCGGGAGTTTGAAGATAGCGAACGTGACAGAAAGACTGAAACTCAGGTATCTTATGGTAAGCGGGGAAATAAGTATAGCCAGTTACAATTGTGATGGCTTAGCAGATCATATAAAACTAAGATCAGCATTTATCTGGCTAAAAGATAAAGAATTGAATATCTATTGTTTACAGAAAACTCAAATATAAAGGAGGTTAGATGGAAAAAGGACTGGGAAGGAGATATATTTTTGTCACAGGCAAAGAAACTCAAAAGGGGTGATTATATTAATTAACAACAATTTTGATCCGATTGTGCAAACTGTGCAAACAGATCGTCAAGGAAAATGGATCCTTTTAAATATGCTAGACCAAAAACAGATCTGGCTAATTCATCTATATGGGCCAAATAATGATGATCCACAATTCTTTGAAAATATACTGTATATAATGATCTCACAAGCAACGAATGAATCTATGTATTAGGATGGGAGATTATAATACTGTTTTATGTACCTCAATGGATCGTAAAGGAAATTACACTACAAACTATCACCCTCAAGCACTTCACTAAGATCCTGGATACATTAGAAGTAGTGGATATATAGAGGCTGAAAAACCCTGACCTAGTGAGATATACATGGAAGAGGCTTAATCAAGCTAGCCGTCTTGATTACTTCCTGGTCTCCTTCTTGTTGGCATCAAAAGTAAAAAATGTATTAATAGGAAACCGAATGTGATCGGACCACCATCTAATTTGCATCTATATAGCATTTACAGAATTTCCATGTGGACGGGGATATTGGAAATTCAATCAAAGCCTATTGGATGACAACTTGTTCTTAACTAAGACAAAATAATTCCTGTCTTTTTTCTGCACAACATACAGTACCAGTCAAAAGTTTGGACACACCTACTCATTCCAGGGTTTTTCTTTATTTGTACTATTTTCTACATTGTAGAATAATAGTGAAGACATCAAAACTATGAAATTTACATTTACATTTACATTTAAGTCATTTAGCAGACGCTCTTATCCAGAGCGACTTACAAATTGGTGCATTCACCTTATGATATCCAGTGGAACAACCACTTTACAATAGTGCATCTAAATCTTTTAAGGGGGGGGGGGGGGGGTTAGAAGGATTACTTTATCCTATCCCAGGTATTCCTTAAAGAGGTGGGGTTTCAGGTGTCTCCGGAAGGTGGTGATTGACTCCGCTGTCCTGGCGTCGTGAGGGAGCTTGTTCCACCATTGGGGTGCCAGAGCAGCGAACAGTTTGGACTGGGCTGAGCGGGAACCGTGCTTCCTCAGAGGTAGGGGGGCCAGCAGGCCAGAGGTGGATGAACGCAGTGCCCTTGTTTGGGAGTAAAAATAACTATAATAATTTATGTAGAAATAACACATGAAATCATGTACTAACCAAAAATGTGTTAACCAAATCAGAATATATTTGAGATTCTTCAAAGTAACCACCCTTTGCCTTGATGACAGCTTTGCACACTCTTGGCATTCTACTCAACCAGCTTCATGAGGAAGTCACCTGGAATGCATTTCAATTAACAGATGTTCCTTGTTAAAAGTTAATTTGTGGAATTTCTTTCCTTCTTAATGCATTTGAGCCAATCTGTTGTGACGGGGTAGGGGCGGTATACAGAAGATAGCCCTATTTGGTAAAAGACCAAGTCCATATTATGGCAAGAAGAGCTCAAATAAGCAAAGAGAAACGACAGTCCATTACTTTAAGACATGAAGGTCAGTCAATGCGGAAAGAGCAGTCGCAAAAACCATCAAGCGCTATGATGAAACTGGCTCTCATGAGGACCGCCACAGGAAATGAAGACCCAGAGTTACCTCTGCTGCAGAGGATAAGTTCATTAGAGTTAACTGCACCTCAGATTGCAGCCCAAATAAATGCTTCACAGAGTTCAAGTAACAGACACATCTCAACATCAACTGTTCAGAGGCGACTGCATGAATCAGGACTTCATGGTCGAATTGCTGCAAAGAAACCACTACTAAAGGACACCAATGAGAAGGAGAGACTTGCTTGGGCCAAGAAACACGAGTAATGGACATACCGGTGGAAATCCGTCCTTTGGTCTGATGAGTCCAAATTTGAGATTTTTGGTTCCAACCGCCGTGTCTTTGTGAGACGCAGAGTAGGTAAACGGATTATCTCTGCATGTGTGGTTCCCACCGTGAAGCATGGAGGAGGAGGTGTGATGGTGTGGGGGTGCTTTGCTTGTGACACTGTCAGTGATTTATTTAGAATTCAAGGCACACTTGACCAGCCTGGCTACCGCAGCATTCTGCAGCGATGCGCCATCCCATCTGGTTTGCTCTTAGAAATAGTAAAACTGAAGAAAAACCATTGAGTAGGTGTGTCCAAACTCTTGACTGGTACTTATTGTGTGAGACACTTTTAAATGTAGTTTTAGAGGCCATTCAATACAATACTCATCATTAAAACAAAAGGAGTTTAGGTCAAAAGAGATTAGACTAATGAAGGAAATAGAGGAAGTAATAGCGCAGGTGCAGTGGTTCCTCTTTAAAAGTTATGCCATACTGAGGCACACCCGGCTGCGAGCTGCTGCAGCATTCTGTGGCATGTCATTTAATTCTCAGCCATTTCTTCTGTTACTGCAAGTTATTAATAGTTTGACCACCAGACGGCGTCTTTGAGAAGCATTTGACACTATTCCGTATTGGCATTACCAGAGAATTTAAAACCTTTTTTGTAATAACATAGTATATGGGATTGATTTTAAGAAATTTGGCTTAATTAATATGATTAATATTATGGTGTTTCCATTCATAGAAAAATTGTCTGTTTGTAAATTCAGACCGTGTCGCTCTCGGAGCACACACTGGACGTTCGGGCCGAGGAGTAGGGTTGATTTCGAGCGTTCTGGCCTTACAACGGCAGTCAAGCACCCAAGCTAAAGTTGGCTAGCTACTTCCAGACACAAATGAGACGACTCTGACCATTTTACTCACCCGAGCAGAGCTGGTAAGGCAGTTTCGTCTTACCCAGAGCGTTGGTGACTGTAAATGTGCTGCTGGAAACAATTGAATTAAGCTTTTTTTCTACGTTTACTGACACCGGCCATATTCAACGGGTGTTGAGCGCTCGTAAAGTAATTATTCTGCGCTCTTGTATACTCAGACGAGAGTGCTCTGAAATCCGTGTAGATAGTAGGCTGGATGCATGATATTTTTGACAACGTTCTTTTCTGATTAAAAACAAGTTCATTGCTCCACCGTGGAGCCCAGTTTTATAATATGACCATATTTCCCAGCTGCTTGCCATCGTTTTGAAGTAATCACGAAAAAACAGGCCTTATTTTAGTGCATTTTTCACCCTGCCAGCTCCTATTAGTTCTATTGAGCACCGTGGCACCAATTCACCTTCCAAACATTCTATTCCCAGCTTATTGTTCAATGTCACAAATGTTGATTTATAGTTCAAATGTAAACAACAAAAATATTGGAACTCTGCGGTCTTCCCATTGTTTCCTACGGGGGAAATATAGGCATGTCTGTCTATTTAGCCAAATATTTCGCAGTGTGTATATTTAGATTTTTTTCAAGATGGGTGTAACCAGTGTTAAATGGCTAGCTAGTTAGCGGGGTGCGCGCCAAAAGCGTTTCAATCGGTGACGTCACTCGCTCTGAGACTTTGAAGTAGTAGTTCACGGCTCTTGTGGAGCGATGGGTAATGATGCTTTGATGGTGGCTGTTGTCTATGTGTGCAGAGAGTCCCTGGTTCAAGCCCAGGTAGGGGCGAGGAGAGGGACGGAAGCAAAACTGTTACACGAGCACCATTTTAATCAGGATAATCTCCTCTTTGAAATGATGTACGTTTGGGCAGCGAGTTCATTTGTCATCGATCGCTAGACCAGAAATAGTCAGAAGTTAAACATTTTCCCCTACTTTTTCATTACGCAGACATAAGTCGAGGTGCGGATGTTTACTTTCTACACAAGTAGTTTTTTTTACAGTTTTAACCGACGAATAGATTGTAGTTGTAAAATAAAAAGAGATACTTTTTAATGGAATGCTAAGCATCAGTCCAGTCAAAACAGGCTCTGCGAACGTTCGATTCCATTCATTTGCTATGGGCTCGCGCTAGTGTTCCAGTTTAGCCAACGTTCTTAAGCCGCTTTTCATTCAGCCTTGGGTGAATTTTGACTCGTTCTATTGTCCAGCCTATAGATAGCCAGAGCGAATTTACGAAAGCACCCGAATGTCCATTGAGAACGCACAACGACTATACCATTTAGCTAAGCTAAGAATGATGAGAATAATCAAGTCAATAAACATTGGGTAGTTAGATAGCCTATAGTTAATATACTGGCAAGTTTGATGTATAACTACTAACGTTAGCTAGCTAACATACCGGTACATACCGCTGTAATGATATGCATGTGGTTCGTAAGGACAGCATAGCTAACAAATTGTCAGCCAACATAACGTGTTAGCCCTCCTCCTCAACTTGCAACAAATTGCTGTTCCCATCTCATTCCTTTCTCTCTTCCACGCGTCATCATTCTGCTGCTGAGTGGCTTGCTTGTGGGCGTGCTGGCAGGATATGGCAGCACTTCGGTTGTGCGTCAAGAATTCTGCATACAGTAGCGCGTTTGTATGAAGGTGTGGTTATTCACAGGCAAATTGCTATATACTATGGAGGAACATTTGTGTCTTTTTGTCGAGAGCAAAAACTTTTTTATTTTCAATCAAAAATATTTTTTCTGAAAGCAACTTTTTTCGACACAAAGGAAGTCAAAGCGGACACCTTCGAAGATGGCATCGCAGGTAAGCAGTACTGGGCTGTATTGACGTATCCTAAAAATCTGCGGCTTTAGACTGAACGGTCATATCTCAGTTATTGTTATCATATCAATAAAAAATAAGCTGTTTTCTTTACTTTCAGAGAGCGAGCTGATCAAGGGGACGAAAATGTAGATATTGCCAGATGGTCACTGTCCGAGGAACAGGCCGCGGAAGCTTTATTGCTGACAAAAGTGTCCATAACCAGAGGTAAATAAACTGTTTTGTGCTCTTTTTCTCCATCTCTGCCTGTCTTGTTGTACATGGAACCTGTCTCACATGCATTAAAAACCCCTTAAATGTCAGCTGCTAATTTTCAGATTTACACCACATAAACACAACCATTTTCACTGGACTATCTGTTGCTGCCAAGTCATGATTTCCCTGGGGGTTAGCCTTGCAATAACCAAGTGGGGAGACACATAGCCCTCTATATTTAAATGTTTCAGGTACACTCCGATAGGTGTCTGCATCACATACAGTATCTTCTATTGATATTATCTTCTATTGTTTGTCCTCATGTGTCCGTTTTTCAGCATAAAGTACTCTGTAGCCACTTAGTGTGGACACCAAATGAGACCACACACACACACACACACACAATAACAGTCTCTCTCCTTCACTTCATCTCTCTCCCCCTTCTCCCTAAATCCTCTAGGTTACATCAGCTGTTTTGGTGAACCCCTCCCGCATCTGAACTGGCTGACACAGAGGGCACAGCATGATCATAGGTGAGATGTCACTTGGTCGGATCAACAGGAAGTATTATTAAAGAGGTGCTTTACATTGAAATACAGACAGAGGTGTAGTAGTCCCAGAGTTAATGATCCAAGGTCAGTTTGCATTTCACCTCGTGATTTAAGATGACTGACCGTGTTAGAATAAAAAAACAAGGCTTAATCATGCTCTCTCTCTCTATCCATCTGTCACTCGTCTGCAGGTATGTTTTGATGTGAGAGAGGAAGCCAGTCCCGTCATCGCTACCTCACCCGCTCTTAAGATAACCTTTGGGCCAACTGGGGGCCCAAGGCTGGTTAGAAGACACCGCAATTGTGATGAACTGAGAGAATATTAGGGTAGCACTGTAAGCACTGTAATTCATGAATCATATGCTGTCTGCCACTGTTCTCACCTCTTTCCCTTTCTGTCTTCTACACCTCTCTCCCCGCCTGGTCTTTCTTCCTCGTTTTATAATGCACACCATATGTAGTAAGGTGTGAAGTAAAGATTGAACTTGTATTTATAATATTACAATTATCATAATTATAATGCATTTATGTATTTATAACACTTGGATAATGAACTTCTTTCAATAAAGCGTTTCACATTCTCCACTGGTTGAAATTAAGTATCTCATTGAAATAATATCCTGTGTCCTCAGATTAAGATTTATTTGCCAAGGAAGAGTACATGATCAGTGAATATATTCAATGTACAGGCTACAATGTGGGAATCTCATGCGTGGTAATAACTACAGTACATGTGTATATAGGACTTGCATCCTTGGCACAATAAAGTTATTATATTCTACTCTATCCATAGGCTTCATTAATGCCATTCAGACTTGAAGTTGATACAACAACTATGATAGCTGAGGTTGATAGATTGGTTCTGATACCAATACCATACCAAACGTTTTAGGGTCCATACACAGATCGGCTATATACTGTAGCTAGCTACACATCCATAGGCATACAGTTATTTTTATCCTCCACTACACAATAAGCAAGTAAATAGTTAGCTAGCTATGTTACTTCAGCTGAATTGCAAGGCAAGCTTACACAATTGTACATTCAATTTTCAGTAAATGCTTTAGCTAGCAAGATTCTTTACATCCACTGTTTCACAAGGCGACAGCCTGGTTTGCTGGTTCTCAGGAGTCCCTAAAACATTAAACAACACAAATTACAAATTCATTCTCCTAACACTAGCTAGCTGGCTAATGTTAGCTCGTCAGCTAACTTGCTAAATAGCGATTTACGTAAATAAACTTTATGACAAAAGCATATGCACAAACATTTGTCTCTACATTAACTAACATATTCCTCTCAATTGTACATTTTTTGCTTGACTTGTTATGACGTTATAACAACTTACATCTGCTTCCACCGTAATGTTTTGTCAGCCATCTTTGTTGAAGAACGCCACAAGGCAAGGGTGGCTCGTGTCAAAATGCGTCATTGGAACCACTCGATATGATTGGTCATATAATAACCTTGGGACCCAAATGCATAATGAGTGCTCTAACTCCCCCTTGTGGTGGTCTGGAGCAATGGAGCCGTGACGCTGGGTACCTCTAAGTCCCACAGTGAAAGCTTGCTACTTTGAAAGGAGGAACCACTGTAGCTGGTAATGGAAACTGTACTATACAGGCACAAAATATGTCAGAGGAAAAACAATAATAATTGGAGGTACGTATTCAAGAAGGATCACGTGTAACTTGTTACAAAAATAAATCGAATTGGATGGAAAATGGTGAAAAATGCACTACATTTTTCTTGAATCTTCAAAATAGAAATGCTACCGAAAATAATTTATAGAAACTCGTTACAAATGATGGAGTCATCTATGAGTCACCAAATTATATTATTAAAGAGGAAGCAAAATATTTAAAGCATATGTTATATTTTCAGTCTCCTCCATTTCCACTGAAAGATGTTAACTGTAAGGATTTCTTTCCTGATAAAAATAATGTAAAATTAACAAATTTACAGAAATACCTGTGTAAAGGCCAACTTACAGAGGAACTTTTTGAGGTAATTAAATCTTTTCATTCTGGAAAAACCAGTACCAGTAGAGGTATATCAGACCTTTTTTGATGTGCTCAAAGATCCACCCAGGTGGTAAGTATAAAGATCCAGTCCATTTAAAAAAAATTGGAGGCCTCTTACACTAATGATGTGATGCAAAAATCCTGGCGAAATGCATAGCACATAGAATAAAAAAGGTTTTACCAGATATTGTTCATCCTGATCAGACAGTTTTTTTACATGGACGATATATTGGAGATAATATACGACAATTACTTGAAACAATGAAACATCATGAAACATCAAAGATACCAGGCCTGGTCTTCATAGCAGATTTTGAAAAGGTGTTTGATAAAGTACAAATACAATTTATATATAAATGCCTGGTTTACTTTCATTTAGGTGAATCTCTTATACAGTGGGTTAAAGTTATGTACAGCAACCCCGGGTGTACAATAGTTAAAAATGGATACTTCTCAGAAAGTATTGAGCTTTTAAGAGGAGTAAAACAAGGCTATCTGTTGTCTCCATATCTATTTATTATGGCCATTGAAATGCTAGCTATTACAATTCGATCCAACAACAACATCAAGGGGTTAGAAATCCAGGATATAAAAACAAAAGTGTCAATGTATGCCGATGACTCAAGTTTTTTCTTAAATCCGCAATCTGGATCCCTGCACAGTCTCATTGAAGATCTTGATCACTTTTCTAGCCTAAGGCAGAGTTCCTCTGTCCAGTGTCTGTGTTCTTTTGCCTATCTTAATTTTTTCTTTTGCCCATCTTAATATTTTCTTTTTATTGGCCAGTCGGAGATATGACTTTTTCTTTGCAACTCTGTCTAGAAGGCAGCTTGTTTCTGGTCACAGGTTCAGGAATGGCAACAAAAAAACATCAATCTAAAAGAGGATTAGCTACAGTGCATTCGGAAAGTACTCAGACCCCTTGACTTTTCCCACATTTTGTTATGTTACAGCCTTTTTCAAAAATGTATGAAATTATTTTCAGACCCTTTACTTAGTACTTTGTTGAAGCAGCTTTGGCAGAGATTACAGCCTCGAGTCTTCTTGGGTATGACTCTACAAGCTTGGCACACCTATATTTGGGGAGTTTATCCCATTTTTCTCTGCAGATCCTCTCAAGCTCTGTCAGGTTGGATGGGGAGCATCGCTACACAGCTATTTTCAGGTCTCTCCAGATATGTTCGATCGGGTTCAAGTCCGGGCCCTGGCTGAGCCACTCAAGGACATTCAGAGACTTGTCCTGAAGCCACTCCTGCGTTGTCTTGGCTGTGTGCTTTTGGTTGTTTTCCTGTTGGAAGGTGAACCTTCAACCCAGTCTGAGGTCGTGAGAGCAGATTTTCATCAAGGATATGTTTTCATCAACAATTGAGTCCATTGAAGAATAAGGCTGTAACGTCACAAAATGTTAAAAAAAGTCAAGGGGGTCTGAATACTTTCCGAATGCACTGTATGTAAGAACGCTGTTCATTGACTACAGCTCAGCCTTTAACACCGTAGTGCCCTCCAAGCTCATCACTACGCTCGTGGCCACGCAATTCTATGACTCAATCATCAAGTTTGCAGATGACACAACAATGACATGCCTAATTCTCAACAACTTTGAGACAGCCTACAGGGAGGAGGTGAGGGCCCTGGTGGACTGGTATCATAGTACATATGTATTTATATTCCAGAGTTGCTCATTCTAATATTTTCTATATTTCTTCATTCCTTTCTTATATGGTGGGGGGATTTGAGTGCATTGCTTTATATTGCTAGATACTACTGCACTGTTGGAGCTAGAAACACAAGTATTTCACTACACCTGCGATAACCAATAAAATGTGATTTGATTGTTTGCTGTTTTTTTGTGTATCTATTGTGTGCCTGCCTATATGTACAGTACTGTGTGAAATCACTACAGTATGTATAGCTTGTTGGAAGAGGACAAATGTGTACATTATTTCTACTGAGTGTGTGTGTGTGTGTGTGTGTGTGTGTGTGTGTGTGTGTGTGTGTGTGTGTGTGTGTGTGCGTGTGTGCGTGTGTGTGTGTGTCTGTTGGATACTGCACTGGCAGAGATAAGGAGGACTGCTGTTTGTAAACCTCCCTTTGTATTCATTCACCAGATAATTCATTACAAATCACAAGTCCACAAATCTGCAGGACATGCCCATATACAAGAGCCTGGGCCGGCATTACAGACCCATACATCTTCTGAATACTGATTCTACTGCCGGGGCTTTTGGAAGGGATGTTTTTGATTTGTCGCCAAGGACTCTTCTCTCTCTTCTCCATGCTTAAGATTGGCTGGCGTTTCCGAGCTCCATTAGAAACGGAACAGAGGAGAAAATAAAGAGGGAAAAAGACTCAGGGACAAATAAATCGATGAGTGACTGAGAGACAAGGATGCAGACCTGGAGGAAATGGAGCATTTTATCATTCTGATCCAATCTGGACCTGGTGGAAACGACCCAACAAGGCGGGGCAGGCTTAATGGCTGGGGGATGCAGAGAGGGGTGTGTGAAGGCTGTGAAACATGTAGCTATGTGAATGTGTGTGCGTGATGCATTTAAAGTGCACTGAAAATGCACCTATGTGAGTGTGTGTGCATTTGGCTGTGTGTGTGTGTGTGTGTGTGTGTGTGTGTGTGTGTGTGTGTGTGTGTGTGTGTGTGTGTGTGTGTGTGTGTGTGTGCGTGCGTGCGTGTGTGTGTTTGAGAGTGGCTCTATGTTTTCCCTCCATCCTGTAAATGGGAAACGTTAAAGTAAATGTCAGGACATGGCAGGCATTTTAATGGCTACAAGGCAGACTCTGAAATTGCATATTGCTGCAGTCAGTCAGATCTGAGAGGAGAGAGTGCCCTGGCTTACCCATGCTGTATACTATGTGTGTGTGTGTGTGTGTGTGTGTGTGTGTGTGTGTGTGTGTGTGTGTGTGTGTGTGTGTGTGTGTGTGTGTGTGTGTGTGTGTGTGTGTGTGTGTGTGTGTGTGTGTCCAGTCAGGTTGATAAAATAAGGATATGACCTCTGCATGCCATTAAGACATATAGCTATCTCCTTTAGTGAGAGCAAGCTATCACCGAATGAGATGAACATAAAAACATTCAAAACACACACCCAGAAACACACACATAAACACACATAAACACACCACACACACATAAACACACGCATAAACAAACCACACACACATATAAACACACACACACACAAACACACCATACACGCATAAACACACCACACACACATAAACACACCACAAACACATAAACACACCACACACACATAAACACACACATAAACACACCACACACACATAAACACACACATAAACACACCACACACACATAAACACACACACAAACACACCACACACACATAAACACACCACACACACATAAACACACACATAAACACACCACACACACATAAACACACACATAAACACACCACACACATAAACACACACATAAACACACCACACACGCATAAACACACACACAAACACACCACACACGCATAAACACACACACAAACACACACACATAAACACACACATAAACACACCACACACACATAAACACACACACAAACACACCACACACACACCACACACACAAACACACCACACACACATAAACACACACATAAACACACCACACACACATAAACACACACATTAACACACCACACACATAAACACACACATAAACACACCACACACGCATAAACACACACACAAACACACCACACACGCATAAACACACACACAAACACACCACACACGCATAAACACACACACAAACACACACCTAAACACACCACACACACACATAAACACACACATAAACACACCACACACACATAAACACACATACATTAACACACCACACACACACACACACCCAGTAACACACACATAAACACACATAAACACACCACACACCCAGGAACACACACACATAAACACACATAAACACACCACACACCCAGGAACACACACACATAAACACACCCAGTAACACACACCCATAAACACACCACACACACATAAACACACACCCAGGAACACACCACACACACATAAACACACACCCAGTAACACACACATAAACACACCACACACCCAGTAACACACCACACACACATAAACACACACATAAACACACACATAAACACACATACATAAACACACACATAAACACACTACACATCCAGGAACACACACACATAAACACACCCTGTAACACACACCCATAAACACACACCCAGTCACTGGCGCTCTTCCATGCCGTCCCTAGGAGGGTTGCATCACTTGAGTGGGTTGAGTCACTGACGTGATCTTCCTGTCCGGGTTGGCGCCCCCCTGGGTTCGTGCCGTGGGGGAGATCTTCGTGGGCTATACTCGGCCTTGTCTCCGGGTAGTAAGCTGGTGGTTTGAGGATATCCCTCTAGTGGTGTGGGGGAGATATTCGTGGGCTATACTCGGCCTTGTCTCCGGGTAGTAAGCTGGTGGTTTGAGGATATCCCTCTAGTGGTGTGGGGGATGTGCTTTGGCAAAGTGGGTGGGGTTATATCCTGCCTGGTTGGCCCTGTCCGGGGGTAGAGTTGGACGGGGCCACAGTGTCTCCCAACCCGTCCTGTCTCAGCCTCCAGTATTTATGCTGCAATAGTTTATGTGTCGGGGGGCAACGATCAGTCTGTTATATCTGGAGTATTTCTCCGGTCTTCTCCGGTGTCCTGTGTGAATTTAAGTATGCTCCCTCTAACTCTCTCTCTCTTTTTCTCTCTCTCTCGGGGAACCTGAGCCCTAGGACCATGCCTCAGGACTACCTGGCCTGATGACTCCTTGCTGTCCCCAGTCCACTTGGTCGTGCTGCTGCTCCAGTTTTAACTGTTCTGCCTGCGGCTATGGAACCCTGACCTGTTCACCGGACGTGCTACCTTGTCCCGGACCTGCTGTTTTCGACTCTCTAGAGACAGCAGGAGCGGTAGAGATACTCTGAATGATCGGCTATGAAAAGCCAACTGACATTTACTCCTGAGGTGCTGACCTGTTGCACCCTCCATAACCACTGTGGTTATTATTATCTGACCCTGCTGGTCATCTATGAACATTTGAACATCTTGACCATGTTCTGTTATAATCTCCACCCGGCACAGCCAGAAGAGGACTGGCCACCCCTCATAGCCTGGTTCCTCTCTAGGTTTCTTCCTAGGTTCCTGCCTTTCTAGGGAGTTTTTCCTAGCCACCGTGCTTCTACACCTGCATTGCTTGCTGATTGGGGTTTTAGGCTGGGTTTCTGTACAGCACTTTGTGACATCGGCTGATGTAAAAAGGGTTTAATAAATACATTTGATTGATTGACCACACACACACACACACACCCAGTAACACACACGTAAACACCCACCTAGTAACACACCACACACACGTAAACACACACGTAGTAACACACCACACACACATAAACACACCACGGCCACAGAAAAACAGAAACCCAGTGAAGACATAGTACACATAAAAAAGAATACTACTACGATAAAATAAGCTATCCACACATACAGTGCACATCAACACAAAGTAGCAGGGGTAACTTCCCTGGATCTGCTCTTTGACTGACACTCTGAATCTGACCTGGGTTCAGCTTGTAGAGATAGACCCCTATTACCTCCTCTCCCACTGCTCGCTGCAAGATCTGACCTACAATCAGCCCTTAGCAGAACATGCTCCTGGTACTGTATCTCAAATTATCATATTATGTCTAAACCTTTAAGACCCCTGATTGTCATTTCCTCTCCCTACTGCGGCCTTCAGGATCTGACCTGAGAGCAGTGTGTGCGCTGCCTGCCACCCACGGCGATGTCGCGTCACTGGGGAAGGGCGATATGAGCGTGTGCGGGAAAGGCCACAGCGTCACCTCTGAGCTAGCTGTCAGCTTATCAGCTGGAGCAGACAGACAGATTACACTCAGCTACCAGCAATGATGAGACAGACAGACAGACAGACAGACAGACAGACAGACAGACAGACAGACAGACAGACAGACAGACAGACAGACAGACAGACAGACAGACAGACATACCATGCATAATGTCCACAGCAGCAATTATGCACATTGTAATGCATACCTTCAAAACACTTATCATTTTAGAAACTGTTTCCCTTTTTCAGGGCCTTTGGAATTGACATGATCTGTGTGTGACCCCTCTCTCTCTCTCTCTCTCTCTCTCTGGCCCTCCTTTTGTTGAACTCATTCTCTCTCTCTGTCGCTGACGCTACTGTGCACAGGTTAGATATGACCCCCACTCTTCTCATCCTCTCCTCATCCTCCTCTTCCCACCTCCTCCTCTTCCCTCTCTCCTATCAGCATGTTAATCCATCACTGCGGCAGAACATGATTTTCTGGGTAATTTGGCCAGGTCCCATCAATCAGACCTAGATAGTATCGAGACTCAGCCACTCTCACAAACAGACAGTCACTGTCAGACATACATACATACACACACATTCATACAGAGATCAACACAAATCTCTGAACAGCTTCTACCCCCAAGCCATAAGACTGCTAAATAGTTGGTTAAATAGTTAACCAATAGCTACCCGGACTATCTACATTGACTTAACTCTTTTGACTCATCACATATGCTGCTGCTACTGTTTATTATCTATCCAGTTGCCTAGTCACTTTACCCCTACCTATATTTACATACAGTGCCGTAAAAAAGTGTTTGCCCCCTTTCGGATTTTCTCTATTTTCGCATATTTTTGATCCTGAATGTTATCAAATCTTCAACCAAAATCTACTATTAGATAAAGGGAACCTGAGTTTACAAATAACAAAAATAATTGGACGACTGGGGTCCCATTATGCTTGGCAAAAACCAAACACTGCATTCCACAGTAAGAACCTTATACCAACGGTCAAGCATGGTGGTGGTAGTGAGATGGTTTGGGGATGCTTTTCTGCCTCAGGACCTGGATGACTTGCCTTAATAGAAGGATCCATGAATTCTGCTCTGTTTCAGAGAATTCTACATGAGAATTTCAGGCCTTCCGTCTGTGAGCTGAAGCCTTGCTGGGTCATGCAGCAAATGATACAATCAAGCCTACATGAAAACGGCTAAAAAGCAACACATTTGAAGTTTTGTAATGGCCTAGTCAAAGTCCAGACCTAATCCCTATTGAGATGTTGTAGCAGGACTTGAAACAAGCAGTTCATGGTTGAAAACCAACAAACGTCAGTGAGTTACAGCAGTTCTGCATGCAAGAGTGGGACAAAATTCCTCCACAGCGATATGAGACTGATCAACAACTACAGGAAGCGTTTGGTTGGAGGCATTACAGCGAAAGGTGGAACAACCAGTTGAGTGTAAGGGGGCAATTACTTTTTCACACAGGGGCACATAACTTTGTTTATGAAATAAATGAAATACGTGTGTAAATGTGTTATTTGTTCACTCAGGTTCCCTTTGTCTAATATTAGGTTTTGGTTGAAGATCTGATAACATTCAGTATCAAACGGATGTAAAAGTAGAGAAAATTAGAAAGGGGGCCAATACTTTTTCACAGCGCTGTATATCTACCCTGCACATTGACCCGCTACTGGTACTGTAATGTTAATGTATAGCCAAGTTATTCTTACTCATTGTGTATTTATTCCTCATGCTATTATTTGTATATTATTTCAATTTGTGTTCTCTCTGCATTGTTGGGAAGGACCCGTATGCATTTCACTGTTGTTCTGCACCTGTTGTTTACGAAACATGTGACAAATAACATTTCATTTGACAAATACACAAATAGAGACATGAACAGAAGGACACACACACACACGAGACAGAACAGGTCATTAGGCCTCAGACATACAGAAGCCAAAAGGGTTAACCAGCCATGGTCGCCGGGGGTAACCAGGGCTAATGGTAAAACAAACTAACGGGACAATGGGCCGTTACCACAGCAATGCAATGAGGTGGGCAGACTCGGCGTGCCATGAAGTAACACGCACATACATCTTACACAGCTCTGAAGTGTCAAAGAACGTCCTGTACTTTTCCTCAGGCACTGTCGACGTCAACCTGGGAAAGCGCTACCCTTTCATCTGTGCCAATGGATGATTGTTCCCTGTGACTGAGCTGTGTTTGAAGTCCCTGGTGTGAATCTGCCATCATCATCATCATCATCATCCCCTTTCCTGCTGCAGCTCCGAAAAGAGCTACAGCTGTCAGCACAATGATGATGTCATCTCATTAGTGTTCCAACGACAGGTCAAATCATACCACACGGACAGATGATAATGACAGAGGGTTGTTGGGGAAGAATACCCTGGCAGCCCCTGGTAGAGACGGGGAGAAACCCTGTCCACAGAAACAAATTGATGTAAACCTGGTGACATCTGCCACTGCTGTTTCAAACACAACGAGGAGAGAGACACATTATGGACTGTGACACAATTCTCACACAGCGAGGAGAGAAAAGTAATATGGTGTTTGTGATATTACCGCAATCTCCACTAGCTTCACAGAGCACACGCACGCACGCGCACACACACACACACACACACACACACACAGACACAGACACAGACACACACACACACACACACACACACACACACACACACACACACACACACACACACACACAGGCCCAGTGGGAGTCAGAGTTCTGGCGTGAGTTCTGGGCTCTCTGTCTGTCCTGCTGTCGGTTCTGGCAGAGCCTCTCTCTTGCTCTCTCTCTCTGGGAACCCAGCTCAGAATCACAGAACCATGGAACCATAGAATCGAAGAGCCGGAGCCATCAGCACATACAGGCACAATGGAACCAGTCAGCCCAGACTCATTGCCAGATGTCACAGTGTGTGTGTGTGCGTTCGAGCGCATGGCCATCCATGTATGTCTGAGTGTCTGTATGTTTGAGTACTAGCATCCTGAATGTTCCAGAAATTGCAGACATATATTGTAACTACTATATGACTCTATATAAAATCTCATTCCTCCCAGCCTGAGAATGTAACCCAGAGGCCAGAACTAAGACACTGGATCCTTGTTTGTATTGGATACAGCCAGATAATAACATCTGTTTGTATTGATACAGCCAGATAATAACATCTGTTTGTATTGATACAGCCAGATAATAATGTCTGTTTGTATTGATACAGACAGATAATAACATCTGTTTGTATTGATACAGCCAGATAATAACATCTGTTTGTAGTGATACAGCCAGATAATAACGTCTGTTTGTATTGATACAGACAGATATAACATCTGTTTGTATTGATACAGACAGATAATAACATCTGTTTGTATTGATACAGACAGATAATAACATCTGTTTGTAGTGATACAGCCATGTAATAACATCTGTTTGTATTGATACAGACAGATATAACATCTGTTTGTATTGATACAGACAGATAATAACATCTGTTTGTAGTGATACAGCCAGATAATAACATCTGTTTGTATTGATACAGCCAGATAATAACATCTGTTTGTATTGATACAGACAGATATAACATCTGTTTGTATTGATACAGACAGATAATAACATCTGTTTGTATTGATACAGACAGATAATAACATCTGTTTGTAGTGATACAGCCATGTAATAACATATGTTTGTATTGATACAGACAGATATAACATCTGTTTGTATTGATACAGACAGATAATAACATCTGTTTGTAGTGATACAGCCAGATAATAACATCTGTTTGTATTGATACAGCCAGATAATAACATATGTTTGTATTGATACAGCCAGATAATAACATCTGTTTGTATTGATACAGACAGATATAACATCTGTTTGTATTGATACAGACAGATAATAACATCTGTTTGTAGTGATACAGCCAGATAATAACATCTGTTTGTAGTGATACAGCTAGATAATAACGGAGGTTGTATTGTGTGTGTCTGTTATGTCTCTAGTTCAATAGTCTCGCATGTTGCCATTGTCACAGTGTCACGGTGCTGATAAGAGACGGACCAAGGCGCAGCGTTTGTTGAGTTCCACATATTTATTTCAAGTGAAACTTCTTCAACCAAAACAATAAAAAAGCAACACAACGTGATTACGTGGTGTAACAATCACCACCACAAACAAACAATATCCCACAAAGCAGGTGGGAACAAGGAACCCTCAAGTATGATCCCCAATCAGAGACAACGAACATCAGCTGCCTCTAATTGGGAACCATAATAAGAGCACCAACATAGAAATGGAAAGACTAGAACACCCCCTAGTCACGCTCTGACCTAAACACCATAGAGAACCAAGGGCTCTCTATGGTCAGGGCGTGACACACAGGCACGCACAGGCACACACAAATCAAAATCAAATCAAATTGTATTGGTCGCATACACATATTTAGCAGATGTTATTGCGGGTGTAGCGAAATGCTTGTGTTCCTAGCTCCAACACACACACACACACACTTCTGCCCCAGAGAGTGTTACCCGTTACCCAGGTGCCTGAATCAGATTCCCAGCATCCTCTCTGGTTGTAAACACAGCCCCATCCATCATTTAGCTCTACCATTACCTACCCATACTCTCAACACGTCTTAATTCCACCAAATTGGCTTTGCGCTTGGGTGGAGAGATGAGAGGGGGGTTGCTGCAGCCTTCAGTTTATCTAGCCTTTAATTTCTAAAGGACTATTCAGATACAAGTTCATTACTTGACTATTTCTCTCTTCTCTATTCAGTCTTGTATCTTAATTGAAGCACAAACAAACCTTGGTACATTTGTCTGCTGCTAATTATGGATTGGATAACTGGTTCAAATCCACTGCAGTTCACCAGGGCCATTTGACTGTATGATAGTACGTGAGTAGCGGTATGAAGAGGGGCTAAGACACAATGGGATTTATATCAGTGAAGGATGGGTTAAGGAGCCTGTAGATTAGTGCTTGTGTGAATCCCTCTCATAATGATTCGCCACAGAGTCTGTAGGGCACAAAGAGAGGCTGATAAAAATGACTTTGTTAACGTGTGTGTATGCATGTATAGTTTCAGAAATGAATAAAGTATATTATCATATCCTCCTCCCGTTTCTCCTACAGGACATTCACCATTCAGTCACATCTCTAAAGAAATGAATATTGAATCAGTTATAGGCTTTACATAAGGAGACATGGAGAGAGAAGCGAGCGAGAGAGAAGTCTGCAGCACCCAGCCTCACCCACACTAATATCTGGAGTCAAATGTCTACTGTTGATGATCTGGTGCTTCTGTCATCAACCAAGGAGGGCCTACAGCAGCACCTAGATCTTCTGCACAGATTCTGTCAGACCTGGGCCCTGACAGTAAATCTCAGTAACACAAAAATAATGGTGTTCCAAAAAAGGTCTAGTAGCCAGGACCACAAATACAAATTCCATCTAGATACTGTTGCCCTAGAGCACACAAAAAACTATACATACCTCGGCCTAAACATCAGCGCCACAGGTAACTTCCACAAAGCTGTGAATGAGCTGAGAGACAAGGCAAGAAGGGCCTTCTATGCCATCAAAAGGAACATAAAATTCCACATACCAATTAGGATCTGCCAAAAAATACTTGAATCAGTTGTAGAACCCATTGTCCTTTATGGTTGTGAGGTCTGGGGTCTGCTCACCAACCATGAATTCACAAAATAGGACAAACACCAAATTGAGACTCTGCATGCAGAATTCTGCAAAAAAATATCCTCCGTGTACAACGTAAAACACCAAATAATGCACACAGAGCAGAATTAGGCCGATACCCGCTAATTATCAAAATCCAGAAAAGAGCCGTTAAATTCTACAACCACCTAAAAGGCGATTCCCAAACCTTCCATAACAAAGCCATCACCTACAGAGAGATGAACCTGGAGAAGAGCCCCCTAAGCAAGCTGGTCCTGGGGCTCTGTTCACAAACAGACCCCACAAAGCCCCAGGACAGCAACACAATTAGACCCAACCAAATCATGAGAAAACAAAAAGACAATTACTTGACACATTGGAAAGAATTTACAAAAAAACTGAACAAACTAGAATGCTATTTAGCCCTAAACAGAGAGTACACAGTGGCAGAATACCTGACCACTGTGACTGACCCAAACTTAAGGAAAGCTTTGACTATGTACAGACTCAGTGAGCATAGCCTTGCTATTGAGAAAGGCCGCCGTAGGCAGACCTGGCTCTCAAGAGAAGACAGGCTATGTGCACACTGCCCACAAAATGAGGTGGAAACTGAACTGCACTTCCTAACCTCCTGCCAAATGTATGACCATAGACAGATTACACAGATCCACAAAGAATTTGAGAACAAAGACAATTTTGATAAACTCCCATATCTACTGGGTGAAATACCAGTGTGCCATCACAGCAGCAAGATGCCACAAGAAAAGGGCAACCAGTGAAGAACAAACCCAATTGTAAATACAACCCATATTTATGTTTATTTATTTTCCCTTTTGTACTTTAACCATATGCATATCGTTACAACACTGTATATGTAATGAATACTCAGGGAGTAAAAGGTGTAGATTCACACGCGGTTTATTTCGCCTTCACAGAAGGCAGGAATCGTGGTCACAGGCAGACAATGGTCATACACAGGTAGACAAACAGGCAGGTGAATCAAAACTAGGACTGAAGGCTATAACTGGTTCTCACAAACAAGCTAGGAAAACGCTTAGTAGAGTCAAAACGAAAAACACCTCACAAAGGCACAAACAGAATGAACTGAACTAAATAAGGAGCTGATGAGACCAGGTGAGTAACTAACACTGGTGGAATCAATGAACAAAAATGAAAGACAGGGCTACGTTCAAGAACACAAAGAAACAGAACACAAGGTTGACTAAGAAAATAAATACAGAACCTTACAGTATATAGACATAATATGACATTTGTAGTATCTTTATTCTTTTGGAACTTCACTGAGTGTAATGTTTACTGTTCATTTTTATTATTTATTTCACTTGTGTTTATTATCTACCTCACTTGCTTTGGCAATGTTAACATATGTTTCCCCTGTCAATAAAGCCCCTTGAACTGAATAGAGAGAGAGAGAGAGAGAGAGAGAGAGAGAGAGAGAGAGAGAGAGAGAGAGAGAGAGAGAGAGAGAGAGAGAGAGAGAGAGAGAGGGGAAAGAAAGAAAGAAAGAAAGAAAGAAAGAAAGAAAGAAAGAAAGAAAGAAAGAAAGAAAGAAAGAGTAGGAGACTTAATAAATGTGAGATGAGGGAGATGTATACCCAAAGATAGATATGCTTGCTTGGTAAATTGCTTACAGTGTAAATATACAAAATAATGTTGCATGTTCCCTGGAATGCTATAGGGCAGTTCCAAGATAATAGAGTGATGCTGAACTTTTCACTTCAAAATGTATACCAAACAAAAACCAATGATTCCAAAGTTAAACAAACCATACAAACTGCAAAATTTGGTAACAGAATGACGGCACAAACAGCACAAACCGTCTTCTGTTACCAAACTTTGATCTGCACTGTTCTTCAAGTAAATGTGTTTTCGTAAAATGTTCAGTGGAAATTGTTCAAAATAGTGATTGTGCATAAAGTTTTATAGTTTGTCTAACTTTTCAGTCATTGGTGTTTGTTTGACATACATTTTATAGTAAAAAAAATGAGTCGCAGCATCATTCTGTTCCCGTGGAAATGCCATATTCAAGTCAAGTAAGGAAAAACAGAAGGGGTTAGCCAGTAAATAGCATCTAATCAGCACTACAAACACCACAGAGACTACAATGATTCAGTTAAACAAACACAGATTGGTGCATTAATTCACTGTTTAACACAACAGTCCTAGTTGGAAGTGTGCTTGGCCTAGATTCTCCTGCAGAACAGAGTTTCTCAAAATGCATACTACACGGGAGGGTCGGAGTATGTGTTCAAATCAAAGTATGCAAAATGGAGCATGGAGGGCACTTCCCTAATGCGTACTCCGTTTGTACATACAGTGCATTCGGAAAGTATTCAGACCCATTGACATTAATCACATTTTGTTACATTACAGCCTTATTCTAAAATGGATTAAATAAAAATATTTCCTCAATCTACACACAATATCCCATAATGACAAAGTAAAAACAGGTTTTTAAAAATGCTAGCAAATTTATTACAAATAAAAAAAAGAAATACTTTATTGACATAAGTATTCAGACCCTTTGATATGAGACTTGAAATTGAGCTCAGGTGCATCCTGTTTCCACTGATCATCCTTGAGATGTTTCTACAACTTGATTGGAGTCCACCTGTGGTAAATTCAATTGATTGGACATGATTTGGAAAGGCACACACCTGTCTATATAAGGTCCCACAGTTGACAGTGCATGTCAGAGCAAAAACCAAGCCATGAGGTTGAAGGAATTGTCCGTAGAGCCCCCGAGACAGGATTGTGTCGAAGCACAGATCTGGGGAAGGGTACCAAAACATTTCTGCAGCATTGAAGGTCCCCAAGATCACTGTGGCCATTCCATTCTTAAATGGAAGAACCATTCTTCCTAGAGCTGGCCACCCGGCCAAACTGAGCAATCGGGGTAGAAGGGCCTTGGTCAGGAAGGTGACCAAGAACCCGATGGTCACTCTGATAAAGCTCCAGAGTTCCTCTGTGGAGATGGGAGAACCTTCCTGAAGGACAACCATCTCCGCAGCCCTCTACCAATCAGGCCTTTATGGTAGAGTGGCCAGACGGAAGCCACTCTTCAGTAAAAGGCACATGACAGCCCGCTTGGAGTTTGCCAAAACGTACCTAAAGGACTCTCAGACCATGAGAAATAAGATTCTCTGGTCTGATAAAACCAACATTTAACTTTTTGGCATGAATGCCAACCGTCACGTCTGGAGGAAACCTGGCACCATCCCTACGGTGAAGCATGGTGGTGGCGGCATCATGCTGTGGTGATATTTTTCAACGGAAGGGATTGGGAGAATGGTCAGGATTGAGGGAAAGATGAACGGAGCAAAGTACAGACAGATCATTGATGAAAACCTGCTCCTGAGTGCTCAGGACCTCAGACTGGGGCGAAGGTTCACCTTCCAACAGGACAACAACCGTAAGCACACAGCTGGAGTGTCTCTCAATGTCCTTGAGTGGCCCAGACATAGCCTGATCTTTAACCCGATCGAACATCTCTGGCGAGACCTAAAGATAGCTGTGCAGCGACGCTCCCCATCCAACTTGACAGAGCTTGAGAGGATCTGCAGAGAAGAATCGGATTAAACTCCCCAAATACAGGTGTGCCAAGCTTGTAGCGTCATACCCAAGAAGACTCAATAGCTGAAAAAGGTGCTTCAACAAAGTACTGAGTAAAGGGTCTGAAAACGTATGTAAATGTGATATTTCAGTTGTTTTTTTTATTTAAAAAAACGTTTTTGCTTTGTCATTATGGGGTATTGTGTGTAGATTGATAAAGGGGGAAAAACAACTTAATACATTTTAGAATAAGGCTGTAATGTAACAAAATGTGGAAAAAGTCAAGGGGTCTGAATACTTTTCGAATGCACTCTATTTTGAAGCATGCATCAATGCAAGCTTCAACATAAAGTATGCAAAGAAACATGACGCAACCACGTAAAAAACGATGCAAAATGTACGGCGGACATTATTAGAGCTGAAGTGAGTGAAAATACAGTCCAACATCAGAATAAAATGTTGCCTACTCATATCTCATATGTTGCCTGACTACAATATTTGATCTTGATACGTTAATAAATAAATGCTATGTTAATTTTGGCATGTTTACCTGTCTATGTACAGTAGAACACAAGCCCATAATACGTCAATAGGGCTAACTGGCTAGCTACTACTGTTAGCTAGCCATGAAGAATTGTTAGCTAATAATATTAGTTTTAAGTAATTTTACCTGTTAAACTATCTGGTTCCTAGCTACATTATTACGATTCACATATAGCTGATAGTTATGAAGTAAAACAGTTGCTTTGTGTATATATTGTTTCGTCTCTATTGCCATTGTCCTGGCTAGATGACGGTTCAATGAATGGGGAGTGTGAGGTAATACAGTAGAGGGAGTTCGAGGTAATACATTAGGGGGAGTTCGAGGTAATACAGTAGGGGGAGTGTGAGGTAATACAGTAGGGGGAGTGTGAGATAATACAGTAGGGGAGTGTGAGGTAATACAGTAAGGGGAGTGTGAGGTAATACAGTAGGGAGAGTGGGAGGTAATACAGTAGGGGGAGTGTGAGGTAATACAGTAAGGGGAGTGTGAGGTAATACAGTAGGGGGAGTGTGAGGTAATACAGTAGGGAGAGTGTGAGGTAATACAGTAGGGAGAGTGGGAGGTAATACAGTAGGGGGAGTGTGAGGTAATACAGTAAGGGGAGTGTGAGGTAATACAGTAGGGAGAGTGTGAGGTAATACAGTAAGGGGAGTGTGAGGTAATACAGTAGGGGGAGTGTGAGGTAATACAGTAAGGGGAGTGTGAGGTAATACAGTAGGGAGAGTGGGAGGTAATACAGTAGGGGGAGTGTGAGGTAATACAGTAAGGGGAGTGTGAGGTAATACAGTAGGGAGAGTGTGAGGTAATACAGTAAGGGGAGTGTGAGGTAATACAGTAGAGGGAGTTCGAGGTAATACAGTAGGGGGAGTGTGAGGTAATACAGTAAGGGGAGTGTGAGGTAATACAGTAGGGAGAGTGTGAGGTAATACAGTAAGGGGAGTGTGAGGTAATACAGTAAGGGGAGTGTGAGGTAATACAGTAGGGGGAGTGTGAGGTAATACAGTAGGGAGAGTGTGAGGTAATACATTAGGGGGAGTGTGAGGTAATACAGTAGGGGGAGTGTGAGGTAATACAGTAGGGGGAGTGTGAGGTAATACATTAGGGGGAGTGTGAGGTAATACATTAGGGGGAGTGTGAGGTAATACAGTAGGGGGAGTGTGAGGTAATACAGTAAGGGGAGTGTGAGGTAATACAGTAGGGGGAGTGTGAGGTAATACATTAGGGGGAGTGTGAGGTAATACAGTAGGGGGAGTGTGAGGTAATACAGTAGGGGGAGTGTGAGGTAATACATTAGGGGGAGTGTGAGGTAATACATCAGGGGGAGTGTGAGGTAATACAGTAGGGGGAGTGTGAGGTAATACAGTAGGGGGAGTGTGAGGTAATACAGTAGGGGGAGTGTGAGGTAATACATTAGGGGGAGTGCGAGGTAATACAGTAGGGGGAGTGCGAGTGCTTCTGAAATGTATTGTTTTATGCGTTCTCCACACTCTCATCCTCACAAGAACGTACTTGAGAACATCGTGGGAGAATGCACTCCCGAGCATGAGAGTGTGGAGCACTGTAGTATGTATATAGAGAAACACACACAGTGGGATACCAGCACATACTGGGATACCAGCAGCAGGCAGAAGAACCAAAACACGACATGAGAAATGTACGTCAACAAGAGAATCTGAGAATCTGAATGCTAATCGGTCAATAGAAAGGCTTCCCGTCCACAGCAGTGTACTCTAGATGTGGACTGGATAGAAAGAACTCTCTACTGATATGTGGCACATGATTCACTGGAGACTAAATAGGAAAATGTCTGATTTTTGATAATCCTATGAATGTCAAACAGTACATGTGATGAGGCTGGTTATTCCAGCTGTAGCTAGTTGCTATACTGTATTACCTTGTCCCCACAGTGCAGAACAAGACCTGTCTATTTCCAGCTGATTTAAAAACTAGCACTGGACCTAACGAAGCTAGTCCCTAAAAACATTACTGATCAATGGGAAGGATCCAATCCCCACTAGGCAATATGGGACCTCTCCATTGGTGATTTGTGAAACTCTGTTGATGTGATTGGTTAGCGGTCAGTGGGATATAGCTCCCTAATCTGCTGATTGGTCTGAAGTCTTTAATCAGGTTTTTGATTTGGCCTTCAGTCAGACTCCTTGGCCCTGATTGGTTTCCAGGGGCGACCATTGACTGGTCGGTCACTTTCACATCGGCAGGTTGTGCTCGATGCTGGAATCCTATTGGACAAATTAATCCCTTACTCTCATTGCCTGAAGTAACCAGGACTGAATAATTGGGGATTTGGTGTGTGTGTGAGTGTGTGTGTGTGTGTGCGTGCGTGCGTGCGTGTGTATAATATTACACTGTAAGTAGACCAGCTTCTTGTCATTGCTTAGAGCTGCACTCCACTTCAGCAGAGACGGATTGAAGCCGACCTCTGATCTCTGAGTCAAACTCTCAGGCTCTCAATGAGTCCAGCCTAAATTAGACACACACACAAACACAGGCACACACACACACCCTCAGTAGGATGAATCCAGATCATAGGCTAATTAGCCAATTATTGAAGAGGCTCAAGTATCTCCTTACTACCCTCCCACACTCTCGTTCAACCCACACCATTTTTTTCTCAATCTTTTCTCTCCCCGTCTCTCTCTCTCTCTCTCACCCCATCTCCCTCTCTCACCCCATCTCCCTCTCTCACCCCCGTCTCTCTCACCCCAGTCTCCCTCTCTCACCCCTGTCTCTCGCTCTCACCCCCATCTCTCTCTCTCACCTACCGTCTCTCTCTCACACCTGTCTCTCTCTCTCACACCTGTCTCTCTCTCTCACCCCGTCTCACTCTCTCTCACCCCGTCTCACTCTCTCTCACCCGCCATCTCCCTCTCTCACCCGTCTCTCGCTCTCACCCCCATCTCTCATCTCCCCTTCTCTCCTCTCCTCTGTCAGAGAACCCCCATCTCCCCTTCTCTCCTCTCCTCTGTCAGAGAACCCCCATCTCCCCTTCTCTTCTCTCCTCTGTCAGAGAACCCCCATCTCCTCTTCTCTCCTCTGTCAGAGAACTCCCATCTCCTCTTCTCTCCTCTCCTCTGTCAGAGAACCCCCATCTCCCCTTCTCTCCTCTCCTCTGTCAGAGAACCCCCATCTCCTCTTCTCTCCTCTGTCAGAGAACTCCCATCTCCTCTTCTCTCCTCTCCTCTGTCAGAGAACCCCCATCTCCCCTTCTCTCCTCTCCTCTGTCAGAGAACCCCCATCTCCTCTTCTCTCCTCCCTTCTGTCAGAGAACTCCCATCTCCTCTTCTCTCCTCTGTCAGATAACTCCCATCTCCTCTTCTCTCCTCTCCTCTGTCAGAGAACCCCATCTACTCTCCTCTCCTCTTCACTCCTCTCCTCTGTCAGAGAACCCCCATCTCCTCTTCTCTCCTCTACTCTGTCAGAGAACCCCCATCTCCTCTCCTCTCCTCTGTCAGAGAACCCCCATCTCCTCTTCACTCCTCTCCTCTGTCAGAGAACCCCCATCTACTCTCCTCTCCTCTTCTCTCCTCTGTCAGAGAACCCCCATCTACTCTCCTCTCCACTGTCAGAGAACCCCCATCTACTCTCCTCTCCTCTGTCAGAGAACCCCCATCTCCTCTACCCTCCTCTGTCAGAGAACCCCCATCTGCTCTCCTCTCCTCTGTAAGAGAACCCCTATCTCCTCTCCTCTCCTCTGTCAGAGAACCCCCATCTACTCTCCTCTCCTCTTCTCTCCTCTCCTCTGTCAGAGAACCCCCATCTCCTCTTCTCTCCTCTTCTCTGTCAGAGAACCCCCATCTCCCCTTCTCTCCTCTCCTCTCTCAGAGAACCCCCATCTCCCCTTCTCTTCTCTCCTCTGTCAGAGAACCCCCATCTCCTCTTCTCTCCTCTGTCAGAGAACTCCCATCTCCTCTTCTCTCCTCTCCTCTGTCAGAGAACCCCCATCTCCCCTTCTCTCCTCTCCTCTGTCAGAGAACCCCCATCTCCTCTTCTCTTCTCTCCTCTGTCAGAGAACCCCCATCTCCTCTCCTCTTCTCTGTCAGAGAACCCCCATCTCCTCTGCTCTTCTCTCCTCTGTCAGAGAACCCCCATCTCCTCTTTCCTCCTCTGTCAGAAAACCCCCATCTCCTCTCCTCTGTCAGAGAACCCCCATCTCATTTCCTCTCCTCTTCTCTCCTCTGTCAGAGAAGCCCCATCACCTCTCCTCTCCTCTCTGTCAGAGAAACCCCATCACCTCTCCGTCAGAGAAGCCCCATCACCTCTCCTCTCCTCTCTGTCAGAGAAACCCCATCACCTCTCCTCTCCTCTATGTCAGAGAAGCTCCATCTCTCTCATCTCCTCTCTTTCAGAGAAGCCCCATATCCTCTCCTCTCTGCCAGAGAAACCCATCTCCTGTCCTCTCTTCTATGTCAAAGAAGCTATATCTCTCTCCTCTCCTCTCTATCAGAGAAGCCCCAACTCCTCTCCTCTTCTCCCTGTCAGAGAAGCCCCATCACCTCTCCTCTCTGTCAGAGAAGCCTCATGACCTCTCCTCTCAATCAGAGAAGCCCATCACCTCTCCTCACCTCTCCTCTCTGTCAGAGAAGCCCATCATCTCTCCTCTTTGTCAGAAAAGCCCATCACCTCTCCTCTCTGTCAGAAAAGCCCATCACCTCTCCTCTCTGTCAGAAAAGCCCATCACCTCTCCTCTCTGTCAGAAAAGCCCATCACCTCTCGTCTCTGTCAGAGAAGCCCATCACCTCTCCTCTCCTCACCTCTCTGTCAGAAAAGCCCATCACCTCTCCTCTCTGTCAGAGAAGCCCATCACCTCTCCTCTTTGTCAGAAAAGCCCATCACCTCTCCTCTCCTCACCTCTCTGTCAGAGAAGCCCGTCAGAGAAGCTTGAGTGTCTAGCACTGGGATTGAACATGGAACCCTCAGAGCCGGTGCTCACAGCTTACGCCTATCCGCCATCCCTGCCGACAACGCCCTAGCAAACCACAAGCCTACTTGATGGTAATAACGCTCACCGTTGCCCCAAGTGGCCGTTTGTTTGTAAGTCATGTTTCGAAGTCCTGGGTACTGTACCTGGACGGATGTCGAATTTCGCCTTGGATCTTGAGCGATCTGGCTGTTGTGTGTGTGTGTGTGTGTGTGTGTGTGTGTGTGTGTGTGTGTGTGTGTGTGTGTGTGTGTGTGTGTGTGTGTGTGTTTGTGTGTGTGTGCAGAGACAGAGAAAGAGAGAGAAGCAGATGCTTGTGGGAAAAAGAAAGAAATAACCATCATTCTTGTAAACTATCTCAACGTCCTTCAGACAAAAGCTCTGTCAAGTGATCTATTTGATGTCAGTCATTCTCTTGAAGCACTGAAAGAGTGTGTGTGTGTACGTGTGTGTATGTACGTGTGTGTGGGTTGGAAGGTGGGCTGCAAGTACAACAGTCATTCCACCAGTATATAACAGCCTACTGTAATTAGAAGTATTGCTGGAGTGACCTATCATTTGTTGCCATAGAGATGATCTGTTACATAAGGTGCACAGTTGTGAGGTCGTTCCATATGGTCATGAATACACACACACACACACACACACACACACACACACACACACACACACACACACACACACACACACACACACACACACACACACACACACACACACACACACACACACACACACACACACACACACACACACACACACACACACACACACACATTACAGCAGGGAGAGAGTGGGAGTTATGCAGCCGTCTTGCACACCCCAGTTTATCTAACTACTAAATACTGCCAACATTACACTGGGGGTACTAGAGAATGCTTTCATTTGAATAAAACATTAGATATTTTTGAAACATTCACAAATCTGCTACACAGGTGAGAAGGTAAGGCTATACGATGTGTTTGTGCATCCAGCTATGAACATATTTAGGGTAAACACACACACACACACACACACACACCTGCAGACATGTACGGACCTGCGAGAAACACACAGACGAATACACAGCAGACACACACAGACACAATTTGAGTAGGATGTCCCCACAGCATGCAATTACCACCACATAATAAATTAGGGGACGGGAAAGGGGATACCTAGTCTGTTGCACGACTGAATGCATTCAACTGAAATGTGTCTTTCGCATTTTACCCAACCCCTCTGAATCAGAGCGGTGCGGGGGGCTGCCTTAATCGACATCCACGTCTTCGGCGCCCGGGGAACAGTTGTTGCTTCATAACAAGAAACAATTAGTCATATCTGCTGTAATGCTCGACTCAGTTTCAAGCTGACGTGTAAACAGCTTGAATTCCATTGATCATTCCAACAATTAAAGTGAGTATGGATTACCTGCCTGAAGAAAACAGAAAAACACTCAGTCCAGCTGTGTTTTAGACTCACACAGTTTCTGTACAGCTAACCTTGTGGACACACAGTTTCTGTACAGCTAACCTTGTGGACACACACAGTTTCTGTACAGCTAACCTTGTGGACACACACAGTTTCTGTACAGCTAACCTTGTGGACACACACAGTTTCTGTACAGCTAACCTTGTGGACACACACAGTTTCTGTACAGCTAACCTTGTGGACACACAGTTTCTGTACAGCTAACCTTGTGGACACACACAATTAAGTTCCATTCATAATCCTATTTTCCCTAACCCTAACCCAAAAACCTAACCTTAACCCTAAACCAAAACCTAACTCCTAACACTAACCCTTAACGTAATTCTAACCCTAAACCTAATTCTAACCTTCACCCTAAACCCCCTAGAAATAGCATTTGACCTTGTGGGGACGAACAAAATGTCCCCATTTGGTACAATTTCTGTTCGTTTATTATTGTTGTGGGGACTTCCGCTCCCCACAAGAATAGTTAAACACGTCCATTCACACACAATAAAGCAAAAACACACACACACAATACAATTCTGAAGAGGCCATCTCTTCTCTCTGTTTCCTTCCCTCTTTCACAAACATCCGCGCAGGCGCACGCGCGCACACACACACACACACACACACACACACACACACACACACACACACACACACACACTTGTAATAGAGGGACCTTGGGCTCCAGACAGCCATCTCAAGGCCTGCAGGCCACGGTTTTCGCAGTGATAAATGTGCCATGTCATAGTTTTAGCATCGCCGGGGTTACCGCTGGAGACCATGACGCATAATGGAACACTCGCTGGTGTGTGTGTGTGTGTGTGTGTTTCATAGCCAGGCCTACATCATTGGAGGCACACATTGACCCCCATACGACTCCCATTGTCCCAAATGGAAATGAACTTGGCTGAGTGTTTTGCCCAACAGTCTAAACCAGGCCATCTCTCTACAATAGGAGAGTTGTATTCTACTGCAAGGTCTCTCTCTCTCTCTGTCCCTCTCTGTCCCTCTCTGTCCCTCTCTGTCCCTCTCTGTCCGTCTCTGTCTCTGTCTCTCTCTGTCTCTCTCTGTCCCTCTCTGTCCCTCTCTGTCTCTCTCTGTCTCTCTCTGTCTCTCTCTGTCTCTGTCCCTCTCTGTCCCTCTCTGTCCCTCTCTGTCCCTCTCTCTCCCTCTCTGTCTCTCTCTGTCTCTCTCTGTCTCTCTCTGTCTCTCTCTGTCCCTCTCTGTCCCTCTCTGTCCCTCTCTGTCCCTGTCTCTGTCTCTCTCTGTCCCTCTCTGTCCCTCTCTGTCCCTCTCTGTCCGTCTCTCTCTCTGTCTCTCTCTGTCTCTCTCTGTCCCTCTCTGTCTCTCTCTGTCTCTCTCTGTCTCTCTCTGTCTCTCTCTCTCTCTGTCCCTCTCTGTCCCTCTCTGTCCCTCTCTCTCCCTCTCTGTCTCTCTCTGTCTCTCTCTGTCTCTCTCTGTCCCTCTCTGTCCCTCTCTGTCCCTGTCTCTGTCTCTCTCTGTCTCTCTCTGTCTCTCTCTGTCCCTCTCTGTCTCTGTCTCTCTCTGTCTCTCTCTGTCTCTCTCTGTCTCTCTCTGTCCCTCTCTGTCTCTCTCTGTCCCTCTCTGTCCCTCTCTGTCTCTGTCTCTCTCTGTCTCTCTCTGTCTCTCTCTGTCCCTCTCTGTCCCTCTCTGTCTCTCTCTGTCCCTCTCTGTCCCTCTCTGTCCCTCTCTGTCCCTCTCTGTCCCTCTCTCTCTCTGTCTCTCTCTGTCAATTCAATTTCAATTCAATTTAAGGGCTTTATTGGCACGTTAACATTCCCAAAGCAAGTTAATTAAGCATTACACTCACAAAAGTTCCAAAAGAATAAAGAATGTCAAATTATGTCTATATACAGTGTTGTAATGAGGTGTCTCCTTGTCTCTCTCTCTGTCTCTCTCTCTGTCTCTCTCTCTGTCTCTCTCTCTGTCTCTCTCTCTCTTCTTTTATTCTCTCTCACCATTTCCTTTTCTTCTCCCCTTCTGTCATCAGGTGTGTGATGCTAACAGTCTTATCATGTCTGCTGATCCTCATGATCCTCCACTAGACTATAACAGTGACTGGATCTGTTAATCAAGGCTTAGGATCACAATCAGAGGCTTAGCTGATGACTACAACACCACAGTACCAGCACTGAAGGCCTTCATATACTGAGGATATCCATATTCACTATACTCACTAGGTCTTCCTCATTCTGTCTCTCTGTCTCTCTCTCTCTCGCTCTCTTGCAGTGCATGCTCTCTCTCTCTCTCCTCCACGTTAACTCCAATCTTAGGAACACACCTGAATCCACGCCATAACTACAGCGTCTCCTCCGCGCTAGGCTGCGAAGCATCACGCACACCACACCTTCCAAACGCCAGGAAACTAAAACTCTGTCCTCTTCCTCCCTAACTTAGAAAAAAAACATGGGGTACTGCTAAAACAAACAGTGCATTAACCCTCCACCACAGAAAATAAAGGAGGGCTCTGTCCTAAATGATTTTCTTCCTATTTATATTTTCATGTTTAACAATAAATAAACAACAATGAGCAACAGTAAAATGTGCATTTCAAAGTGAGGCATGGGGAGGGGCTCTACACAGGGTTTGCCAGCACAGATAGTCTACGATGTTTTGAGTGTGGGGATTTGGGGCATAAGAGCTTTGCGTGCCCACATAAAGGCCGTAGACAAGGTGAGGGTGCAAGCGCCAGTGGAGGAAATCGAGATCAACGTGCAGGGGGCAATGAGATGCAGGCAGCAGAGGCTGGGCCTAGTCAGGCTAGAGATGGTGGTGTAGATGAGACTGGGTCTAGTCATGCTATGGATAGTGGTGTAGATGAGGCTGGGTCTAGTCACGCTACAGATGGTAGTGTAGATGAGGCTGGGTCTAGACAGGTTATGGATGGTGGTGTAGATGAGGCTGGGTCTAGTCATGCTACAGATGGTGGTGTAGATGAGGCTGGGTCTAGTCAGGTTATGGATTGTGGTGTAGATGAGGCTGGGTCTAGTCAGGTTATAGATGGTGGTGTAGATGAGGCTGGGTCTAGTCACGCTACAGATGGTGGTGTAGATGAGGCTGGGTCTAGTCAGGTTATAGATGTTGGTATAGATGAGCCTGGGTCTAGTCCTGCTACAGATGGTGGTGTAGATGAGGCTGGGTCTAGTCAGGTTATGGATTGTGGTGTAGATGAGGCTGGGTCTAGACATGCTAGAGATGGTGGTGTAGATGAGACTGGGTCTAGTCATATCTTGGATGGTGGTGTAGATGAGGCTGGGTCTAGACAGGCTAGAGATGGTGGTGTAGATGAGGCTGGGTCTAGTCATATCATGGATGGTGGTGTAGATGAGGCTGGGTCTAGTCCTGTTATGGATGGTGGTGTAGATGAGACTGGGTCTAGTCATGTTATGGATGGTGGTGTAGATGAGGCTGGGTCTAGTCAGGTTATAGATGGTGGTGTAGATGAGGCTGGGTCTAGTCATATCATGGATGGTGGGGTAGATGAGGCTGGGTCTAGTCATGCTACAGATGGTGGTGTAGATGAGGCTGGGTCTAGTCCTGCTACAGATGGTGGTGTAGATGAGGCTGGGTCTAGTCAGGTTATGGATGGTGGTGTAGATGAGGCTGGGTCTAGTCCTGCTACAGATGGTGGTGTAGATGAGGCTGGGTCTAGTCATGCTACAGATGGTGGTGTAGATGAAGCTGGGTCTAGTCATGCATGGATGGTGGTGTAGATGAGGCTGGGTCTAGTCATGTTATGGATGGTGGTGTAGATGAGGCTGGGTCGAGTCAGGCTATGGATGGTGGTGTAGATGAGGCTGGGTCTAGTCATGCTACAGATGGTGGTGTAGATGAGGCTGGGTCTAATCAGGCTACAGATGGTAGTGTAGATGAGGCTGGGTCTAGTCCTGTTATGGATGGTGGTGTAGATGAGGCTGGGTCTAGTCCTGCTACAGATGGTGGTGTAGATGAGGCTGGGTCTAGTCAGGCTACAGATGGTGGTGTAGATGAGGCTGGGTCTAGTCAGGCTAGAGATGGTGGTGTAGGTAAGGCTGGGTCTAGTCATGCTACAGATGGTGGTGTAGCTGAGGCTGGGTCTAGTCATGCTACAGATGGTGGTGTAGATGAGGCTGGGTCTAGTCATGCTACGGATGGTGGTGTAGATGAGGCTGGGTCTAGTCATGTTATGGATGGTGGTGTAGATGAGGCTGGGTCTAGTCATGCTAGAGATGGTGGTGTAGATGAGGCTGGGTCTAGTCATGTTATGGATGGTGGTGTAGATGAGGCTGGGTCTAGTCATGCTAGAGATGGTGGTGTAGATGAGGCTGAGCCTAGTCCTGTTATGGATGGTGGTGTAGATGAGGCTGGGTCTAGTCCTGTTATGGATGGTGGTGTAGATGAGGCTGGGTCTAGTCCTGCTACAGATGGTGGTGTAGATGAGGCTGGGTCTAGTCATGTTACAGATGGTGGTGTAGATGAGGCTGGGTCTAGTCATGTTACAGATGGTGGTGTAGATGAGGCTGAGACTAGTCCTGTTATGGATGGTGGTGTAGATGAGGCTGGGTCTAGTCAGGCTAGAGATGGTGGTGTAGATGAGGCTGGGTCTAGTCATGCTACAGATGGTGGTGTAGATGAGGCTGGGTCTAGTCATGTTATAGATGGTGGTGTAGATGAGGCTGGGTCTAGTCATGCTACAGATGGTGGTGTAGATGAGGCTGGGTCTAGTCAGGTTATGGATGGTGGTGTAGATGAGTCTGGGTCTAGTCATGTTATGGATGGTGGTGTAGATGAGGCTGGGTCTAGTCCTGTTATGGATTGTGGTGTAGATGAGGCTGGGTCTAGTCAGGCTAGAGATGGTGGTGTAGATGAGGCTGGGTCTAGTCATGCTACAGATGGTGGTGTAGATGAGGCTGGGTCTAGTCATGTTATGGATGGTGGTGTAGATGAGGCTGGGTATAGTCATGTTATGGATGGTGGTGTAGATGAGGCTGGGTCTAGTCATGTTACAGATGGTGGTGTAGATGAGGCTGAGACTAGTCATATCATGGATGGTGGTGTAGATGAGGCTGGGTCTAGTCATGTTACAGATGGTGGTGTAGATGAGGCTGGGTCTAGTCATGCTACAGAAGGTGGTGTAGATGAGGCTGGGTCTAGTCATGCTACGGATGGTGGTGTAGATGAGCCTGGGTCTAGTCAGGTTATGGATGATGGTGTAGATGAGGCTGGGTCTAGTCCTGCTACAGATGGTGGTGTAGATGAGACTGGGTCTAGTCAGGTTATAGATGGTGGTGTAGATGAGGCTGGGTCTAGTCATGTTATGGATGGTGGTGTAGATGAGGCTGGGTCTAGTCATATCATGGATGGTGGTGTAGATGAGGCTGGGTCTAGTCATGCTACAGATGGTGGTGTAGATGAGGCTGAGACTAGTCATATCATGGATGGTAGTGTAGATGAGGCTGGGTCTAGTCATATCATGGATGGTGATGTAGATGAGGCTGGGTCTAGTCCTGTTATGGATGGTGGTGTAGATGAGGCTGGGTCTAGTCATATCATGGATGGTGGTGTAGATGAGGCTGGGTCTAGTCATATCATGGATGGTGGTGTAGATGAGGCTGGGTCTAGTCATATCATGGATGGTGGTGTAGATGAGGCTGGGTCTAGTCAGGTTATAGATGGTGGTGTAGATGAGGCTGGGTCTAGTCATGTTACAGATGGTGGTGTAGATGAGGCTGAGACTAGTCATATCATGGATGGTAGTGTAGATGAGGCTGGGTCTAGTCATGTTATGGATTGTGGTGTAGATGAGGCTGGGTCTAGTCATGCTACAGATGGTGGTGTAGATGAGGCTGGGTCTAGTCATATCATGGATGGTGGTGTAGATGAGGCTGGTCTAGTCATGCTACAGATGGTGGTGTAGATGAGGCTGGGTCTAGTCATGCTACAGATGGTGGTGTAGATAAGGCTGGGTCTAGTCATGCTACAGATGGTGGTGTAGATGAGGCTGGGTCTAGTCATATCATGGATGGTGATGCAGATGAGGCTGGGTCTAGTCATATCATGGATGATGGTGTAGGTAAGGCTGAGTCTAGTCATGCTACAGATGGTGGTGTAGATGAGGCTGGGTCTAGTCATGTTATGGATGGTGGTGTAGATGGTGTGGGGTCCTTTTTGTACCTGGTCTGTCTGTAAAAATGTTCTCCTCAATGGAGGTGTGTAGTGGTAGACTGCTTGTAGTAAAAGCAGAAATTAACAACAGGGGTTTTGTCTTTATAAATGTGTATGCCCCTAACACAGGGAGAGAGAGCGGACTTCTATTGTGTCTTAGACAGGAACTCTCACAAGTAGCGCCTGAGGAGACGCTGGTGGTCGGCGGGGACTGGAACTGTACAATGGATTTTACGAAAGACAGAAATGGAGAGGAGCCTCATTCAGGGTCAGTGGGAGTGTTAAGGGACGTCATTAAGCAGTTTGACCTAGTGGATGTTTGGAGAACTAGACATCCCAACACAAGACAGTATACATGGGTGAAGGTTTTTGGCGCTAGGGTGAGTGCAGCCCGGCTTGATCGTTTTACATGTCCAGGAATCAGAGCAACAGGCTGTTGGGCGCTACCATTCTCCCGGTGGGGTTTTCAGATCATCATATAACCACGGCTCGGCTGTCCATCTCACCAGGGCCCCGGCAGGAATCCTATTGGAAGTTTAATATAAAGCTCTTACAAGATGCCACCTTTTGCTCAGGTTTCCAGACCTTTTGGGAAAGGTGGGGGCAGCGAAGATAGGAGTATGAGTCTCTGAGCCAATGGTGGGATGTGGGAAAAGTCCAAATTCGGCTTTTCTGTCAACAGTATTAGCTCTCTCATCCTCAGAGGCTAGGAGAGTTTTAGGGGAACTCGAGCGTCGTATTAGTGAGATGGAGGTAGAGCTGGTGGGGCAAGGCAATGTAGGCCTCCAGGCTAATTTAGCTCAATTACGTAGGGACCTGTGCAGTTTTTTTCTAGGTTAAAGCAAAGGGAGCATTTGTAAGAGCTACGTTCTCCATGCTCAAGGAGATGGGTGCTCCCAGCTCCTTCTTATTTGGTTTGGAAAGACAGAGCGGTGAAGCCAAGGGTATGCATTGTCTATGGCTTTCGGATGGGCGGGTGATCTCTGTGTTGGTAGAGATGCGGGAGAGGACTGTGGAGTTTTATACTGAGTTGTATAGGGCAGAACTGTGTGATCCTATGTGTGCTCAGGTCTTGTTCGCAGGACTCCCTAAGCTCTCTCTGGCACAGAGATGAAATGGACATTCCTCTGTTGTCCCATGAACTGGCAGAGGCCGTACCCCAGATTTACCCCGGCCATGCATGCCATGCAGTGGAGTTTTAAAAACAATTCTGGGGAATAATTGGACTGGATTTCTTTTGCATGTTGCGTGAATGTGTCGGGGTAGGAGAGTTGCCGTCGGACGGCTCTGACTCTCCTGCCCAAAAAAGGGGACTTGTGTGAAGGCCTGTGGCATTGCTCTGTGCAGACTACAAGATATTTGCCAAGGTCGCTAATAGACTGAAATCCCGTCTGGACTCAATAGTACAAAAGGACCAGACATATTGTGTACCGGGACGCTAAATCAAGGACAACTTGTTCTTAATCAGGGACATGTTGGACTTGTCGAGAGGTTCTAATGTGAACATTGGACTGGTCTCTTTAGATCAAGAGAAGGCTTTTGATAGAGTGGACCATGAGTATCTGATGTCTGTGTTTGGGTTTGGGGAAAGGTTTTTGACCTGTGTGAAGCTGTTGTATGCTGGGACGTCGTGTATTGTCAAGGTGGGAGGGGGGCTCAGTAGGCCAGTCTGGGTGAGACACAGGCAGTGATGGCCCGGTCGAGGGGGCTCCTGTCCCAAGTGTCAGATAGAGGGAGGGTGCTGATAATCAACAACCTGGTGGCATTTTCCCTGGGACATAAACTGGCTGTCCGCAATCCCCCCGCCGGTCTGCTCGCAGACCTGCAACGCAAGCTGGTGGACTTCTTCTGGTCAGGCCTCACTGGCTGAGGGCGGCAGTGTTGTACATGACCGTCCATGAAGGAGGACAGGGCCTGGTGGAACTGGAGAGCAGGGTAGCTGCTTTCAGACTAAAGGCGGTGCAGAGACTGCTTTACCATACTGATGTTGGCTGTTGGGAACCAGCATGCACGCTGCTGAGGAGAGCTGGTGGATTAAGGTTGGACCGGCAGCTGTTCCTCATAAAGCTGGAGAGGCTGAGTACAGCAGGTCTCTCTGATTTTTACTCTGCGGTGCTGAAGGCCTGGCAGCTATTAAGGCCCACACGAGAAGGGGGTGTGGAGCCTGGGCTGTGGGAGGAGCCTATCTTCCACAACCCAGCCATTCCTTTGAGATCGGTCTAGTCGGCCACCCTGCAGAGGCAACTGATGGCAGAGGGTGTACTAAGGCTGGGTGACCTGCGACTGCTGGGAGAGGAGGGTTGGAAAACCCCGGAAGTCCTGGCACAACAAACAGGAATAAAGTCTCTTAGGCTGCTGGAGAGATTCCTGGAGGAGGTCCAGGAGGCACTATCTGAGCCGGTAAGGGGGATGTTTGAGCAGCCAAATGGGGAGGGGCCACCATGTTTCCGCCACTGCAGGTGACGGTAGAGACTGGAGACTGGCAAGGGGGTTTGGAGGACTTGCTAGATTTTAACACTCCGAGCCTGAGGGAGTTTGGGGGAGTGGGAGGTAAAGTCCTCTACAAACTCTGCATTAAGGTACAGAACATTAGGAGCCTAACAGAGAGTATGGTGGGTTTTAGATGGAGGGGGCTCTACAAACCCCCAGTACCAAAGAGGTCAGGGGACCTCCAGTGGAGAGTTCTACATGGAGCCCTGGCCACTAACAGCTGGCTGGCACGGGTTGAACCGGGAGTCGGGCAGGGGTGTCCTTTCTGTGTTATGAAAGAAACTGTGATTCATGTGTTTTCTGTGTGCACCAGGTTAATGTCACTAATGTCTCTGTTGGAATGTCTGTGTGAGAGGTTGGGGTGGGTTTTACTGTCAGGATGTTTATAATGGGGTACAAATATTCAAATAAGGAGAAATGTGTTTTGTTGAATTTTCTGTTTGCTCAAGCAAAGTTGTCTATTTGGCAAACAAGGAGAAACAGGGTCAAAGGTGGGGGATAACAGACCCTTTATTACTGTTTAATGGGATGGTCTCTGCGTGTCTTAGGGTGGAATTTGAGTTCTGTAAAATGATAAAAAGTGTGGAGATGTTTCAGGAGATATGGTGTGTTGGGGGGGCTGTCTGTATAGCTGGGGAAGATGTTTCAGGAGATATGGTGTGTCGGGGGGGCTGTCTGTATAGCTGGGGAAGATGTTTTGGATATATGGTTGTAGAAGTGATGAGGTTTTGGTTATTGTGATGTTGGTTTGTATCGTGGGGTAGAGGGCAAGGTGAGTATGGTACATGTATGCAGTACAGGATATATTTTTATTCTAATTTTAAGGGGGGTGGAGGTGGTGAGGTTTTAATGAAATGAGAATGTTTCATTAAAGAAATACAAAAAGTCAAAAGCCTCTCTCTCAATTCAATTCAATTGAAGGGCTTTATTTACATGGGAAACATATGTTAACATTGCCAAAGCAAGTGAAGTAGATAATAAACAAAAGTGAAATAAACAATAAACATGAACAGTAACCACTAAACTCACAAAAGTTCCAAAATAATAAAGAATCAAGACACATATCCTGTCTTCTCTTGAGAGCCAGGTCTGCCTACGGCGACCTTTCTCAATAGCAAGGCTATGCTCACTGAGTCTGTACATAGTCAAAGCTTTCCTTAAGTTTGGGTCAGTCACAGTGGTCAGGTATTCTGCCACTGTGTACTCTCTGTTTAGGGCCAAATAGCATTCTAGTTTGTTCAGTTTTTTTGTTAATTCTTTCCAATTTATATTATTTTTGTCTACCTGAGATTTACTGTCAAGGCCCAGGTCTGACAGAATCTGTGCAGAAGATCTAGGTGCTGCTGTAGGCCTTCCTTGGTTGGTGACAGAAGCACCAGATCATCAGCAAACAGTAGACATTTGACTTCAGATTCTAGTAGGGTTAGGCCGGGTGCTGCAGACTGTTCTAGTGCCCTTGCTAATTCGTTGATATGAATGTTAAAGAGGGTGGGGCTTAAGCTGCATCCCTGTCTCACCCCCGGTCCCTGTGGAAAGAAATGTTTTTTTTTGTTGCCAATTTTAATCTCACACTTGTTGTTTGTGTAAATGGATTTTATAATGTTGTATGTTTTCCCCCAACATGACTCTTCATCTTTTCTAGAATCAACAAAGCATGAGAAGACTTTGTTTTGGTTTGTTTATTTGCCAATTAGGGTGTGCAGGGTAAATATGTGGTCTGTCATATGGTAATTTGGTAAAAAGCCAATTTGACATTTGCTCACTACATTGTTTTCGCTGAGGAAATGTATGAGTCTGCTGTTAATGACAATGCTGAGGATTTTCCCAAGGTTGCGGTTGACGCATATCCCACGGTAGTTATTGGGGTCAGATTTGTCTCCACTTTTGTGAATTGGGGTTATCAGTCCTTGGATCAAAATATTGGGGAAGATGCCAGAGCTGTGGATGATGTCAAAGAGCTTAAGTATAGCCAATTGGAATTTGTCGTCTGTATATTTAATCATTTCATTGAGGATACCATCAGCCCCACAAGCCTTTTTGGGTTGGAGGGTTTGTATTTTGTCCTGTAGTTCATTCAATGTAATTGCAGAATCCAGTGGGATCTGGTAGTCTTTAATAGTTGATTCTAAGATTTGTATTTGATCATGTATTTGCTGTTTGTTATTTGTTATAGAGCCAAAAAGATTGGAGAAGTGGTTTATCCATACATCTCCATTTTGGACAGATAACATTTCGTGTTGTTGTTTGTTTCGAGTTTTCCAATTTTACCAGAAGTGGTTAGATTCTATTGATTCTTTAATTATATGAGCTGATTTCTGACGTGCTGTTCCTTCTTTTTCCGTAGTGTATGTCTGTATTGTTTTAGTGATTCACCATAGTGAAGGTGTAGACTCAGGTTTTCTGGGTCTCTATGTTTTTGGTTGGATAGGTTTTTAATTTTCTTCCTTAGGTTTTTGCATTCTTCATCAAACCATTTGTAATTGTTGTTAATTTTCATTGGTTGTCTGCTTTAAATGTTTAGATTTGATTGGGAAGCTGAGAGGTCAAATATACTGTTTAGGTTTTCTACTGCCAAGTTTACACCTTCACTATTACAGTGAAGCCTTTTGTCCAGAAAATTGTCTAGAAGGGATTGAATTTGTTGTTGCCTAATTGTTTTTTGGTAGATTTCCACACTACCGTAATTTCCGGACTATAAGCCGCAACTTTTTTCCCAGGCTTTGAACGTTGCGGCTTAAACAATGATGCGGATAATATATGGATTTTTCCCGCTTTCAAAAAAACACATTCTGTGACGTGCTCAGTTTTTTGGCGGCATGAAGCTTTCATTAGACCAATGAAATTGCCGAACGGGTTAAGGCCAAACGACTATTTTTGTTTACTGTTTAGATTAAATCGAGCACGCTCAAACTTCCCATCATTCTGATTACGGTAGTCATTTTGTCACCCTGATTCCTGGGGGTACAACAAAGTATTTGCAGCCACTCGACATCAGTGTAAATCGTGCATTTAAGGTGGCGCTCCGTGTTCAGCGGGAGGCTTGGATGACAAGTGGGGAGAAATCCTTCACTAAAACGGGCCGCATGCGAAGAGCAACTTATGGTCAAGTCTGCCAGTGGGTCCAGACAGCGTGGAGCATTGTCAAAAAATCCACTATCATCAACGGGTTTCGAAAGGCTGGACTGCTGCGTGTTGAAGAGGGCTCAGCGGGGGATTTGCCTCCGGATGAAAGTGACGAGAGCGACAATGAAAACGATCCAATATCGGATTAAGCAATTCTGAGGCTATTCAACTCCGACACCGAAGGAGATGGTTTCAGTGCACAGGAGAAGGAAGATGGTGACAAATGACTTTCTTGGTAGGCTACTGTTTACTGCTAATTTTGTATTTTTTGTTACAAGCCGTGTTTCGTTAAAGCCTATTTATTTTTGTTACAAGCCGTGTTTCGTTAAAGCCTATATATTTTTGTTACAAGCCGTGTCTTGTTAAAGCCTGTGTAAAGTTAATTTGTTTCAATGTACCGGTAGGCACCTGCGGCTTATAGACATGTGCGGCTTATTTATGTTCAAAATAATATATATTTTTTAATTCAGTGGGTGCGGCTTATATTCAGGTGCGCTTAATAGTCCGGAAATTACGGTACTTCCATCGATAGTATTTCTTAATATTATTCATTCAGTTCCTTTGGCTTTGATGCCTCATGATTGAGCATAGCTCTGTTCAAGTAGACTGTGATTTTGCTGTGATCTGATTGGGGTGTCAGTGGGCTGACTGTGAACGCTCTAAGAGACTCTGGGTTGAGGTCAGTGATAAAGTAGTCTACAGTACTACTGCCAAGAGATGAGCTATAGGTGTACCTACCATTGGAGTCCCATCAAAGCCTACCATTGACTATGTACATGCCCAGCGTTCGACAGAGCTGCAGGAGTTGTGACCCGTTTTTGTTGGTTATGTTGTCGCTGTTGTGTCTAGGGGGGCATATGGGGGAGGGAATGCTGTCACCTCCAGGTAGATGTTTGTCCCCCTGTGTGCTGAGGGTGTCGGGTTCTTGTCCAGTTCTGGCATTTAGGTCACTACAGACTAGTACATGTCCCTGGGCCTGGAAATTGTTGATCTCCCCCTCTAGGATGGAGAAGCTATCATCGTTAAAGTATGGGGATTATGTTGGGGGGGATATAGGTAGCACACATGAGGACATGTTTCTCTGTTGAAATAATTTCCTTATTAAATTCTAGCCAGATGTAGAATGTTGCTGTTTTGACAAATTTAATAGAGTGGGTTACGTCTGCTCTATACCACCTTGGGTGGGTGTATTAGTGGGGGATGGGCCTGTAGCTCACGGCCTGGACATATGTCCTGCTGTCATGCTGAGGTCCTTGCCGTACGGGCGGGGGCATGCGGTTGGCAGAAGTGGCATAGGTCTGATATGGGGAGGCCAATATAGGGTGTGGCCAGGGTTTGCTTGGGGTCTTAGCTGGTTGGGGTGTGGCTGGTGATTCTGTGGTCTGGGTGTAGGTCTTCTTGGCGTGGGTTCTCTTGGTGAAGGTAATTCTGGAGTGAAGGTAAGTCTTGCAGTTCTGGGAGGGTGTCTCACTGGTCTGGGCGGGGGGTCCGTTGCTCTGTTGCTCCTGTGTGAGGTGCTGGGGCTACGGTTGAGGGTAACGTCCTTCAGGGTCCTGGCAAAAGTTGGGATTGCTGCCTTGTACAGGTGGACCTGGTCATAAAGGCTGTTCAAGTCCAGGGAGGAGTGGTGGGCCAGGTAGACATTAGGTTTTGAGGCACAGTCTTGTGAAATACTTGCATTCACCCGCTGTATGGTGGCAAGGTGAAAGTATTTTCGTGGTAGCAGGGTGGAGATCACCACTTGTGCGTTGGGGAAAGTGGAAGAAGCTTTTTCAATCAATACCTTGAGTGCTGTTGCCACCCTTTCCTGCTGGGCCCTCAGGTCATTTGTGTCCATGTGAATTATGATGTGGCTGGGGGACCCTAGTCTGTCCTCTGACAACAGCTCCCGGGCATGCCTAGTGTTTGGGCACCAGAGTTTAGCCACTTTGTGTTTGGGAAAAAGCTTATCCTCTTGAATGTATTTGCCATTTGAGTCAATGAGGCAAATCCTCAGTGGATGTGTGGGGGTTGTCAGGAGGGCTATCGGGGGAGCTGACATCGAGGGCTGGTAGGAGGGGGTGGTGTCTGTTGGGTTGGTGGGTCCTGTGTTGTCTGTCCCACTGTGGTGTTGAGGTTGTGGTCCGGGTCTGAGGTGGGCTGTTCTGCTGGCTTGTCTGGGGGAGTGTCCTGCTCTCTGTCACACCTCAGCTTTCTGACCTCGTCCTTCAGTGCCATGTGTGCCTCTTTAAGTTCTCTCACCTTAGTCCGTAGAGCAGCCAGCCGTCAACCTCCAACCTTCCGCCCTCCGGGTCTTGTTGGGGGTTGTTGTTGTGCTGGACTGTTTTGTGGGTATGTTCTGTCTGGATTGTGTGGACTTGCTCTCTGAGCTCCACCATGTCTCTCTCCAGCTCTGTGAATTGATCCCTCTCAATGATGGAGGAGCAGCGCAGTTGTGGGATCTGGGTATGTTCAGCACTGGGGGGGTGACTATCCTCGTCTGAAGGACAGTATGAAGAGATGTGATCAAACTCACTCAGGATGGGGGAGTCCTCACAGAGAGAGATCTTTTCCTGCTGTGCTCTCTCTTTGATTCCGTAAAAGTCCTGCTGGAACTGCATGAGGACGCCCTGCACCATTACTGTCCCAGACTTTTTGAGAATTACACAAATATTAATTTTCACAAAGTCTGCTGCCTCAGTTTGTATGACGGCAATTTGCATCTACTCAAGAATGTTATGAAGAGTGATCAGATGAGTTGCAATTAATTGCAAAGTCCCACTTTGCCATGCAAATGAACTGAATCCCCAAAAAACATTTCCACTGCATTTCAGCCCTGCCACAAAAGGACAAGCTGACATCATGTCAGTGATTCTCTCGTTAACACAGGTGTGAGTGTTGACGAGGACAAGGCTGGAGATCACTCTGCCATGCTGATTGAGTTCAAATAACAGACTGGAAGCTTCAAAAGGATGGCGGTGCTTGGAATCATTGTTCTTCCTCTGTCAACCATGGTTACCTGCAAGGAAACACGTGCCGTCATCATTGCTTTGCACAAAAAGGGCTTCACAGGCAAGGATATTGCTGCCAGTAAGATTGCACCTAAATCAACCATTTATCGGATCATCAAGAACTTCAAGGTGAGTGGTTCAATTGTTGGCTTCAGGGCGCCCAAGAAAGTCCAGCAAGCGCCAGGACCGTCTCCTAAAGTTGATTCAGCTGCGGGATCGGGGCACCACCCGTACAGAGCTTGCTCAGGAATGGCAGCAGGCATGTGTGAGTGCATCTGCACCCACAGTGAGGCGAATACTTTTGGAGGATGACCTGGTGTCAAGAAGGGCAGCAAAGAACCCCCTTCTCTCCAGGAAAAACATCAGGGACAGACTGATATTCTGCAAAAGGTACAGAGATTGGACTGCTGAGGACTGGGGTAAAGTTATTTTCTCTATTGAATCCCCTTTCCGATTGTTTGGGGCATCCGGAAAAAAGCTTGTCCGGAGAAGACAAGGTGAGCGCTACCATCAGTCCTGTGTCATGTCAACAGTAAAGCATCCTGAGACCATTCATGTGTGGGGTTGCTTCTCAGCCAAGGGAGTGGGCTCACTCACAATTTTGCCTAAGAACACAGCCATGAATAAAGAATGGTACCAACACATCCTCAGAGAGCAACTTCTCCCAACCATCCAGGAACAGTTTGGTGACGAACAATGCCTTTTCCAGCATGATGGAGGACCTTGCCATAAGGCAAAAGTGATAACTAAGTGGCTCTTGGAACAAAACATCGATATTTTGGGTCCATGGCCAGGAAACTCCCCAGACCTTAATCCCATTGAGAATTTATGGTCAATCCTCAAGAGGCGGGTGGACAAACAAAACCCCACAAATTCTGACAAACTCCAAGCATTGATTATGCAAGAATGGGCTGCCATCAGTCAGGATGTGGCCCTGAAGTTAATTGACAGCATGCCAGGGCGGATTGCAGAGGTCTTGAAAAAGAAGGGTCAACACTGCAAATATTGATCATCAACTTCATGTAATTGTCAATAAAAGCCTTTGCCACTTATGAAATGCTTGTAATTATACTTCAGTATTCCATAGTAAAATCTGACAAAAATATCTAAAGACACTGAAGCAGCAAACTTTTTGAAAATTTATATTTGTGTCATTCTCAAAACTTTTGGCCACGACTGTAGACGTTGACATAGGTTGTTTCAATTTCCTCAATGTCTAGTATTCTGAGTTTCCAGCCAGTACCCTCTCTCTTGACATAGGGTTAGTGTACTCTTATAGCACTGTGCCATGCCAGGGGATGGTCTGTGTGGAAAATTAAGCTGCTTACGTTCCCCTCTTTGCAGCAGTCAGCAAATAGTGTCTCTGGATTGTCCTTGCTCGGTACTCTCCTGCCATTGTTGGGCTGAATAGTTTTCACACATCTGACTTCACATTTCAGTGCTAATTGAAGGTGCCACCAGGTCTGTTCTGTCCTAGCTGTTTGGTAGCTTAGTACACTTATTTACTTAGCTTTATAAAACAAAATTACCTAGAGATTATTGTCTTTTACTTTTTGGTTTCAGAAGTAGGTTCAGGCTGTTGGATGGTATTTCCAGGTTCCACTGTGTTTCTTCTGCAGGTTTTGGTTTGTTAGAAGTGTTTTCTTGATAGTCCTTCGTAGTAATAGTCCATTCAGGTAATTTTGTCCAAAATCAAGGTTTTAGGTATGGAATTTTGATTTGGATTGAAGGTTTTAATGTTGAGGTTAGTATCTAATGTTGAGGTAGGTACCCCTCTCTCTCTCTCCAGCTCTTAGAGAAAGAGTAGGGTCTTAAACTCTTGTTCCATAACATACTATTCAGGCTCCCTCTCTCTCTATGTATTGATCTGTGGGTCCTGCTGCAGAAGTGCTGATCAATAGAATAAAATGAAGACTCCACTATGTGATTCCACTGTGTGGAGATTCTGTATCACATGAACCTACCAGAGGAGATAGAGGGTGGTAACATACAGGAACCAGAGGAGTGGCTGTGGTGAAGTCATTAATGAAGTTACACAAGTGGTGTTTAGAGTGAGGAAGAAATTCACGCCATCTACCTCCATCCCCGCTCCCATCTATCCCCATAGCAACCTTCCCATCTAACCATCCCACACACACAAACCTGTATGCCCCCCCCCCCCCCACACACATACAAACACGTCTCACACACACACACATCATAGTGTCTGGTCTTACCTTGGTCGATTGGCTTGGCAGGACCCCAGCTTTTGAAGTAGTCATCCTGAGAGAAAAGCACAGGGGAAAAAGGTTTACTATACACACACACACACACACACACACACACACACACACACACACACACACACACACAGACAGACAACTTGACAGAAACAGATAAGAAAACATCTAAGGTCACACAGTCCGTAACAAATCCATATAAGTATGTTATTCCAGTTTATGCCACAGAGTTTGACATTCCAAACACTGTGTCACGACTCCCACCCCCCCCTCCTGCTCGGGTGGCGCTCGGCGGTCGTCGTCACCGGCCTACTAGCTGCCACTGATTCCCTTTTTGTTTTCCCCCTTTTCGTTATTAGGTGCACCTGTGCTGAGTTGGGCTGATTAGCGGGCTTTATTAGCCAGTAGGTTCGCCTGCTCTTTGTGCGGGATTGTTTCATTGTATGCTGTGCTTGGTTACACGCTGTTTGTTGTACATTTTCAGTGGTGCGTATGTTTGCGCAAGCTGTGTTTAGTCCCTTGTGTTTGGGCCACTTTGTTTTGTAGTGCGCTCTGTGCGCTGTTTGGGTTGGCTTGTCGTTTGGTCAGTGTGCCTATTAAAGCCAATACCCTGAATCGCTGTTTTCCTGCACTTGATTCCTCGTCAGCAAACACCCACGCCTTACACACTGGTCATCCTCAGTGCAGAAACAAACTCTCTGTGGCCTCGACTCCCGACCCATCGTCCCAGACAGACAGTGCATGTGAGTTTAGAGAAACAGGCTCAAAGAGCGGGAGACTGATCCGCTCTCATGATTATCTCTCTGTTACAGGCGACAGATCAGTCGGATTGAGATGCAAATATCACAGGGAATTAGTCCCAGATTAAACTCTTTACAACCAGACCTCCCCTTCAAAACCAACAGCCTATTCCCCCCACGTCTTCGCTAATTATATCTGTACAAGCACAAATGTTAGAAGTTTAATACTCATTAGATGAGAGCTTTTTTGCTCGGAGCACGGTTTTTTATTTTTTCCTCTCTGATTTGTATTTTTTGCAGAGGACAAAGTGATATGTAATTGCTTTAAAATGGCTGCATAATGAACGAACAACATGTTGGTGGTATATGAGCTTTTGGTCTGAGTTGAATTAGTGCATAACAGTAGAGTGTTTTACATGGTATCATTAGGAGGTAGGCAAACAGATATGGCATTGAGAGAGAGAGAGAGAGCAAGAGAGAGCGAGAGATACAGAAGAAGAAAGCCTGAAATACAGAGGGAGAGAGAGAGAGAGGGAGAGAGAGAGCGAGAGAAAAAAAGAGAGGGGGAGAGAGAGAGAGACAGAGAGAGATAGAGAGGGAGGATAGAGAGAGAGAGGAGGGGGAGAGAGAGAGAGACAGGGAGAGCGAGAGAGAGAGAGAGAGAGAGAGAGAGCGAGAGAGCGAGAGAGAGAGAGAGAGAGAGAGAGAGAGAGAGAGAGAGAGAGAGAGAGAGAGAGAGAGAGAGAGAGAGGCGCTGTGTCAGATCCAATAAAGCCACAGGCAGAAAGAAGATAAAACAATAGGGAGGTAGTTAGAGGAATAAAGGTAAGGACTAGCAGATAGACAGATACTCTTACCAGCAGGGCCGGCTCTAGCCTTTTGGAGGCCCTAAGCAAGATTTGGTGGGGCCCCCACCTCCCCCATCATGGGGCAAAACATTTTAATGGCCCCCTTCTTGACAGCAGAGAGAAGTTTTAAAGCTAATTTCCTGCTATTCTACACATTTTGCCATGAGTTATGCCATGTTAATATGATATCTCAGTGAGAATGGCTAACAAAATGAATGGGGGCCCTGAAGGTTAGTGCCCTGGGCATGTGCCCTATGTGCCCGGACAGTATTCGGCAATGATTACTGTCGATAGCTGGCTAGGCTAACTATCAATCTAAAAATTGTTAGCTGACATGGCTAATTGAGTAACTTTCAGTGACTGACATAACAACAGGAAAACTGATGAATGATGCACAAACAAATGTCTGAATTGCACCTGGTGTATTCTTCTATTCACCCTCTCAATAGTAAGTTAAGACCCCGACTGAGTTCTGAGTCCCCCCACACACATTTTTAAAGAAAATGTTTAGAGGTTGGGGCCCCCCTAGCAGCCGGGTGCCCTTAGCAACTGCTTATGTTGCTTATGCCTGGAGCCAGCTCTGCTTATCAGGCTCTGTTTAACTAGATTATGACTGTTCATAAGGACCTGCTCAATCAAGACAATCAGTCAATGCATTTACAGGACTTGCCCTCTACCACTGACCTGCCATATACTCTGTTAAATGACTTACTCTGTTCTACATTGGTTTTGGCACTGGTTTTTGCTTTTCATATTGCCTGTCAGTTATCAATCATTCCTCAGTGCCATTTGGGTCTACTGTGTATAACGTTCTCTTGTAGATGTCGAGTTTACAGCCCCCTGGGTGACTATCTCACCATCTCACACCAGCCCAAAGCTCGCCTGGCATTAGCCGATACAGAAATACAGCCAATGAAAATGCAGAAGTTCAATCCAATCACCTCACCACCTTCACTTCCTGTCAGAACACGGTTGTCCGGGCGATGGAGTGATGGATCGACACGTCTTGGGAGCAAGGAGCGAGCTCCAAATCAATCCAAACCAACACACCTCCTGATGTTTCCAAAGAGAGGGAACGAGACCATATGAAGCAGGAAAACAGATGTTTTAGAGAAGTTCTGTACAGTAGAGTACATTATTAATCTGTTATAAGTCAAATACTGCTTCTTATGAGATACATTCAGCAAAAACAACGTTACTATCAGTAAGTCTTTGGGAGAGTAGTTCGGATGTGTCCTCAGCTCTAAGCTCTAGACCAGTGGTCACCAAGCAGTCGATTGCGAAGCCTTGCGTTCCTTAAAAAATAAAAAAAATTGTACTTTTGGCAGTAGGTGCACTTGATTCAGCAGCCCTAGCGCCGGGAAGGCAAAGTGTTCCCATTTTGAACCATTTCCTGTGTCTGAAGGTAAAACTCTGCCTACCCAGCAGGCCCAAAGAGCAAATCAAGTGCACCTATTGGCCTACCAAAAAAACTCCCTTGCAACTTGAGTTTTGCCATCAGCTGGAAGACCGTGTACCCTTTTCTCAGCGGAGGGAAGGAGGGCAGCGGGACAGTGAGACGGGTGAGAGGCAGCCTAACCGCTGCTCCCTCCCCTCAGACTGACCATCAGATGCAGGTCATCAGTCCAGTAAAAAAAAATAACTAATTATTATGCTCACTTAGCTGTGCCTCACAAGTAATACAACAAATGATCTATTACCAGTGTGATCATATACCTACATTGGCCAATAGCAAGCATAGCCAATATGCAGTGATGACGTATTGGGCCTATAGCCTACTGCACAAACCTCATTGATACAGTACTGTTTTTAATTGGTTAATGTTGCATAGGCTTTTTTTCTTCTTCTTCTCAGTTTTGTCTCAGCGCTGCAACTCCCCAACGGGATCGGGAGGCAAAAGTCGAGTCATGCGTCCTCCGAAACATGACCCGCGCTTCTTAACACCTTCCAAACCGCGCTTCTTAACACCCGCCCGCTTAACCTGGAAGCTAGCCGCACCAATGTGTTGGAGGAAACACCGTTCAACTGATGACTGTGTCAGCCTGCAGGCGCCCGGTCAGCCACAAGGAGTCACTAGAGCGCGATGAGCCAAGTAAAGCCCCCCAGCCAGACCATCCCCAAACACTAACCCGGACAACGCTGGGCCAGTTGTGCGCCGCCCTATGTGACTCCCAATCACGGCCGGTTGTGATACAGCCCGGGATCGAACCCGGGTCTGTAGTGACGCCTGTAGCTCTGCGATGCCGTGTCTTTAGACCGCTGCACCACTCTGGAGGCCCTAAGCTTATATTTTTTAAGTCATGTTTGTAAAAAAACCTGAGCAGTAGATCTCGGCTTGCATTTTGACCCAGAAAGTGATCTTGACTAAGAAAAGGTTGGTGACCACTGGTCTAGACAAACACTGTACATATACGCTGAGGGTACAAAACATTAGGAATGCCTTCCCAATATTGAGCTGCAACCCCTTTTGCCCTCAGAACAGCCTAAATTTGTTGAGGCATGGACTCTACAAGGTGTCAAAAGAGTTCCACGGGGATGCTGGCCAATGTTCACTCCAATGCTTCCCACAGTTGTGTCAAGTTGGCTGGATGTCCTTTGGGTGGTGGACCCTTCTTGATACACACGGGAAACTGTTGAGTGTGAAAAACCCAGCAGCGCTGCAGTTCTTGACACAAACCGGTGCACCGACTACCATACTCCGTTCAAAGGCACTTAAATATTTTGTCTTTCCCATTCACCTTCTAAATGGCACACATACACTATCCATGTCTCAGTTGTCTCAAGGCTTAAAAATCCTCATTTAACCTGTCTCCTGCCCTTCATCTACAATGATTGAAGTGGATTTAACAAGTGACATCAAAAACGGATCATAGCTTTCACCTGGATTCACCAGGTCAGTCTGTGTCATGGACAGAGCGGATGCTCTTAATGTTTTGTATACTCAATGTAGTATATAGTCCGTAGCAGAGCTGAGTGGAAGTGGTGAAGGAATCAAACCCTGTCAGAGCTCAAATAACAAACAGCTCTATATCCCACTGGGAAGGCAAAAACATTTCTCTCAGCTCTTAACTATCAAATTCCTCTCTCTCTCTCTCTCTCTCTCTCTCTCTACAGTGTTTGTCTCAACATGACGTTAGAAATAAAGAACTCAGCATGGTCCCAGCAGCAGATCACTCTAAAGACCAAACAAAGGCAGAAAATGATATAAACCGCTGAGAAGCCAAAATGTTCTCTCACAAAAACTTTCTTTCCTACCGACTGTGTGGGGGAGAGAGGCAGAGAGAGGGAAATGAGTAGGACAGAAGGAGAGATAAACCCATGAGGAGAACACCAGAGGAAGAGAAACAGACCTACAAGTTGAAGGTGGGGAGGACGAGACAGGAAATGACTAAATAAAAGAGGGATGAGACTGAGGGATGGAGAAAGGGAATGTAATTGAGAGAGAGAATGGGAGATTTAAAGAGAGTATGGACAGGAAAATAGACCGAGATAGAGATAGTAACAGTGAAGTTGTAAACTTGGCAGTCGAAAACCTAAACAGTATATTTGACCTCTCAGCTTCCCAATCAAATCTAAAAATGTCAAGGAGACAACCTAAGAAAATTAACAACAATGACAAATGGTTTGATGAAGAATTCAAAAACCTAAGAAAGAAATTGAGAAACCTATCCAACCGAAAACATAGAGACCCAGAAAACCTGAGCCTACACCTTCACTATGGTGAATCACTAAAACAATACAGACATACACTACGGAAAAAGAAGGAACAGCACGTCAGAAATCAGCTCATATAATTAAAGAATCAATAGAATCTAACCACTTCTGGTAAAATTGGAAAACTCGAAACAAACAACAACACGAAATGTTATCTGTCCAAAATGGAGATGTATGGATAAACCACTTATCCAACCTTTTTGGCTCTATAACAAATAACAACCAGCAAATACAGACCACAAATTCCAATTGGCTATACTTAACCTTTTTGGACCTTTAACAAAAAACAAACAGCAAAAACAAATACAGTAATAGTCAAAAGTTTGGACACACCCATTCAAGTTTTTTTTTTTTTTTTTACTTTTTTTCTACATTGTTCTCACGTCCTGACCAGTAAAAGGGGTTCATTGTCATTGTAGTTTGGTCAGGGCGTGGCAGGGGGTGTTTGTTTTGTGTGTTTCGGGGTTTTTGATTTATGTTCTATATTTTCTATTTCTATGTTTATTCTAGTTTTCTAATTCTATGGTGTGTTTTTCAATTACCTCCAATTAGAGACAGCTGGTTGTCATTGTCTCCAATTGGAGGCCATATTTAAGTGTGTTCGTTTTCACTTGTGTTTGTGGGTGGTTGTTTCTAGTATAGTCTGTGCACCTTACTGGACTGTTTTCGTCGTTTGTTTTGTTTAAGTGTCTTCTCTTTAATAAAGTAAAGAAGATGATCAATATACCCGCTGCATTTTGGTCCACTCCTTACGACGCCCGTGAAAATTGTAGAATAATAGTGAAGACATCAAACTATGAAATAACACATATGGAATCATGTAGTAACCAAAATAGTGTTATTCAAATCAAAATATATTTCAGATTTGAGATTCTTCAAAGTAGCCACCCTTTGCCTTGATGACAGCTTTGCACACTCTTGGCATTCTCTCAACCAGCTCATGAGCAATGTTTTTGCAACAATCTTGATGGAGTTCCCACATATCCTGAGGACTTGCTGGCTGTTTTTTTTTTATTATATTTTTTTATTTAACCTTTATTTAACTAGGGAAGCCAGTTAACCTCTCTTGGGCAGGTGAGACGCTAGCGATCCCACCCACGGTTCACACTATTCAACAGCCAGTGAAAAATCAGAGCGCCAAATTCAAAACCACAAAATGTCATAATTCAAAGTTCTCAAACATCCGACTATTTTACACCATTTTAAAGATACACGTCTCCTTAATGTAACCACGTTGTCCGATTTCAAAAAGGCTTTACGGCGAAAGCATAAAGTTAGATTATGTTAGGACAGTTCCAACACAAGAAAAACCACACAGCCATTTTCCTAGCAAGGACAGGCGTCACAAATACCAGAAATTCAGCTAAAATTATGCACTAACCTTTGACAATCTTCATCAGATGACACTCCTAGGACATCTTCTTACACAATACATGCATTTTTTGTTCGATCAAGTTGATATTTATATCCAAAAACAGCCTTTTACATTGGCGCGTGATGTTCAGAAAATATTTTGCCTCCAATACTCCCGTGAATCAGCACAACAATTTACAAAAATACTCATCATAAACGTTGATAAAATATTAAACTGTTATTCAAAGAATTATAGATGAACATGTCCTTTATGCAACCGCTGTGACAGATTTCAAAAAAGCTTCACGGGGAAAGCACACTTTGCAATAATCTGAGTACTGCGCTCAGAAAAATACACTAGGCAATACAGATGCCGGCCATTTTGGAGTCATCTAAAATCATAAATAGCATTAGAAATATTCACTTACCTTTGATGATCTTCATCAGAAGGCACTTCCAGGAATCCCATTTCCACGATAAATGTGTTTTGTTCGATAAAGTCCATAATTTATGTCAAAATAACTCCTTGTTGTTTCCGCGTTCAGTAAGCTACTCCAAGTGTAGGAAGCGTGGCCAAAATGTCACGACGAAAAGTCAAAAAAAGTTATATTTACGTTTGTTCAAACATGTCAAACTTTGTATAGCATCAATCTTTAGGGCCTTTTTAACTTAGAACTTCAATAATATTCCAACCGGACGATTCCAGTGTCTTGAAAAATGTTTTGGAACACAGCTAACTCTTAAGTGAACGTGCGCCAATGAACTCATTTGCTTTCCTGAGTCAACAACTTCCAACTTCCTCTGTTCGCTCTCTGTCCATCATAAATGCCTCAAACAACTTTCTAAAGACTGTTGACATCTAGTGGAAGCCTTAGGAAGTGCAAAATTAACCCTAAGTCACTGTGTGTTCAATAGGCAATGACTTGAAAGGACTACAAGCACCAGACTTCCCACTTCCTGGTTAGATTTTTCTTAGGTTTTTGCCTGCCATATGAGTTCTGTTATACTCACAGACACCATTCAAACAGTTTTAGAAACTTCAGAGTGTTTTATATCCAAATCTACTAATAATATGCATATTCTAGTTCCTGGGCCCGAGTAGTAGGCCGTTTAATTTGGGTACGTTTTTCATCCGGCCGGGAAAATACTGCCCTCTACCCTAGAGAAGTTAAGAACAAATTCCTATTTACAATGACGCCCTACCCTGGCCAAACCCTAACCCGGACGACGCTGGGCCAATTGTGCGGCGCCCTATGGGACTCCCAATCATGGCCAGTTGTGATACAGCCTGGAATCGAACCAGGGTCTGTAGTGACGCCTCTAGCCTTGAGATGCAGTGCCTTAGATCGCTGCGCTTTTTCTTCACTCTGTGGTCCAACTCATCCCAAACCATCTCAATTGGGTTGATGTCGGGTGATTGTGGAGGCCAGGTCATCTGATGCAGTACTACATCACTCTCCTTGGTCAAATAGCCCTTACACAGTCTGGATGTGTGTATTGGGTCATTGTCATGTTGAAAAACAAATGATAGTCTGACTAAGAGCAAACAGATGGGATGGCGTATCGCTGCAGAATGCTGTGGTAGCCATGCTGGTTAAGTGTGCCTTGAATTCTAAATGAATGACTGACAGGGTCACCAGCAAAGCACCCCCACACCATCACATCACCTCCTCCATGCTTTACGGTGGGAACCACACATGCGGAGATCATATGTTCACCTACTCTGCGTCTCACAAAGACATGGCGGTTGGAACCAAAAATCTCACATTTGGACTCATCAGACCAAAGGACAGATTTCCACCGGTCTAATGTCCATTGCTCGTGTTTCTTGGCCCAAGCAAGTCTCTTCTTCTTATTGGTGTCCTTTAGTAGTGGTTTCTTTACAGCAATTTAACCATGAAGGCCTGATGCAGTCTCCTCTGAACAGTTGATGTGACATGTGTCTGTTACTTGAACTCTGTGAAGCATTTATTTAGGCTAAAATTTCTGAGGCTGGTAACTCTAATGAACTTATCCTCTGCAGCAGAGGTAACTCTGGGTCTTCATTTCCTGTGGCGGTCCTCATGAGAGCCAGTTTCATCATAGCGCTTGATGGTTTTTGTGAATGCACTTGAAGAAAGTTGAACTTGAAATTTTCCTTCATGTCTTAAAGTAATCATGGACTGTCGTTTCTCTTTGCTTATTTGAGCTGTACTTGCCATAATATGGACTTGGTCTTTTACCAAATAGGGCTATCTTCTGTTTCCCACCCCTACCTTGTCACAACACAATTGATTGGCTCAAATGCATTAAGGAAAGAAATTCCACACATGAACAAGGAACACCTGTTAATTGAAATGCATTCCAGGTGACTACCTCAAGAAGCTGGTTGAGTAGAATGCCAAGAGTGTGCAAAGCTGTTATCAAGACAAAGGGTGACTACTTTAAATCTCAAATATATTTTGATTTGTTTAACACTTTTTTGGTTACTACATGATTCCATATGTGTTATTTCATAGTTTTGACATCTTCACAATTATTCTACAACGTAGAAAATAGTACAAATAAAGAAGAACCCTGGAATGTGTAGGTGTGTCCAACCTTTTGACTGCTACTGTAGATGATCAAATACAAATCTAGAACAGTCTGCAGCACCCAGCTTCCCCCTACTAGAATCTGAAGTCAAATGTCTACTGCTGATGATCTGGTACTTCTGTCATCAACCAAGGAGGACCTACAGCAGCACCTAGATCTTCTGCACAGATTCTGTCAGACCTGGGCCCTGACAGTAAATCTCAGTAAGACTAAATAAAATGGTGTTCCAAAAAAAGTCTAGTAGCCAGGACCACAAATACAAATTCCATCTAGACACCGTCGCCCTAGAGCACACAAAAAACTATACATACCTCGGCCTAAACATCAGAGCCACAGGTAACTTCCACAAAGCTGTGAACGATCTGAGAGACAAGGCAAGAAGGGCCTTCTATGCCATCAAAAGGAACATAAAATTCCACATATCAATTAGGAACTCGCTAAAAATACTTAAATCATTTATAGAACCCATTGCCCTTTATGGTTGTGATGTCTGGGGTCCGCTCACCAACCAAGATTTCACAGAATGGGACAAACACCAAATTGAGAAATATACTCTGTGTACAACGTACAACACCACAAAAATCATGCAAAGCAAAATTAGGCCGATAAACGCTAATTATCAAAATCCAGAAAAGAGCCGTTAAATTCTACCACTACCTAAAAGGAAGCGATTCCCGAACCTTCCATAACAAAGCCATCACCTACAGAGAAATGAACCTGGAGAAGAGTCCCCTAAGCAAGCTGGTCCTGGGGCTCTGTTCACAAACACAAACAGACCCCACAGAGCCCCAGGACAGCAGCACAATAAGACCCAACCAAATCATGAGAAAACAAAAAGAGAATGACTTGACACATTGGAAAGGACTAACAAAAACACGGAGAAAACTAGAATGCTATCTGGCCCTAAACAGAGAGTACACAGTGGCAGAATACCTGACCACTGTGACTGACCCAAAATTAAGGAAATATTTGACTATGTACAGACTCTGTGAGCATAGCCTTGCTATTGAGAAAGGCCGCTGTAGGCAGACCTGGCTCTCAGGAGAAGACAGGATATGTGCACACTGCCTACAAAATGAAGTGGAAACTGAGATGCACTTCCTAACCTCCTGCCCAATGTATGACCATATTAGCGACACATATTTCCCTCAGATTACACAGACCCACAAAGAATTCGAAACAAATCCAATTTTGATAAACTCCCATATCTATTGGGTGAAATACCACAGTGTGCCATCAAAGCAGCAAGATGTGTGACCTGTTGCCACAAGAAAAGGTCAACCAGTGAAGAATAAACACCATTGTAAATACAACCCATATTTATGTTTATTTATTTTCCCTTTTGTACTTAAACTATTTTCACATAATTACAACACTGTAAATAGACATAATGACATTTAAAATGCCATTATTCTTTTGGAACTGTTGCTGTTAATTTTATATTGTTTGTTTCACTTTTGTTTATTATCTATTTTACTTGCTTTGGCAATGTAAACATATGTTTTCCATGCCAATAAAGCCCTTTAAATTGAAAATGAAAATTATATTGAAATTGAAAAATTGAGAGACAGAGAGTTGGGACAGTTAGAGAGAGTTGGAACAGTTAGAGAGAGTTGGGACACTAAGAGAGAGTTGGAACAGTTAGAGAGAGTTGGAACAGTAAGAGAGAGTTGGGGGACAGTTGGATAGAGTTGGAACAGTTAGAGAGAGTTGGAACAGTTAGAGAGAGTTGGGGGACAGCTGGATAGAGTTGGAACAGTTAGAGAGAGTTGGAACAGTTAGAGAGAGTTGGAACAGTAAGAGAGAGTTGGAACAATTAGAGAGAGTTGGAACAGTTAGAGAGAGTTGGGGGACAGTTGGATAGAGTTGGAACAGTTAGAGAGAGTTGGAACAGTTAGAGAGAGTTGGAACAGTTAGAGAGAGTTGGAACAGTTAGAGAGAGTTGGAACAGTTAGAGAGAGTTGAAACAGTTAGAGAGAAATGGAACTGTAAGAGAGAGTTGGAACAGTTAGAGAGAGTTGGAGGACAGTTGGATAGAGTTGGGATAGTTAGAGAGAGTTGGAACAGTTAGAGAGGAGTTGGGACAGTTAGAGAGGAGTTGGGACAGCAAGAGAGAGTTGGAACAGTTTGAGAGGAGTTGGAACAGTAAGAGAGAGTTGGGGGACAGTTGGATAGAGTTGGGATAGTTAGAGAGAGTTGGAACAGTTAGAGAGGAGTTGGGACAGTTAGAGAGGAGTTGGGACAGCAAGAGAGAGTTGGAACAGTTTGAGAGGAGTTGGAACAGTAAGAGAGAGTTGGGGGACAGCTGGATATAGTTGGAACAGTAAGAGAGAGTTGGAACAGTTAGAGAGAGTTGGAACAGTAAGAGAGAGTTGGAACAGTTAGAGAGAGTTGGGGGACAGTTGGATAGAGTTGGAACAGTTAGAGAGAGTTGGAACAGAGAGAGAGTTGGAACAGTAAGAGAGAGTTGGAACAGTAAGAGAGAGTTGGAACAGTAAGAGAGAGTTGGAACAGTTAGAGAGAGTTGGGGGACAGTTGGATAGAGTTGGAACAGTTAGAGAGAGTTGGAACAGTTAGAGAGAGTTGGGGGACAGTTGGATAGAGTTGGAACAGTTAGAGAGAGTTGGAACAGTTAGAGAGAGTTGGAACAGTTAGAGAGAGTTGGAACAGTTAGAGAGAGTTGGAACAGTAAGAGAGAGTTGGAACAGTAAGAGAGAGTTGGAACAGTTAGAGAGAGTTGGAACAGTAAGAGAGAGTTGGAACAGTTAGAGAGAGTTGGGGGACAGCTGGATAGAGTTGGAACAGTTAGAGAGAGTTGGAACAGTAAGAGAGAGTTGGAACAGTTAGAGAGAGTTGGGGGACAGCTGGATAGAGTTGGAACAGTTAGAGAGAGTTGGAACAGTAAGAGAGAGTTGGAACAGTTAGAGAGAGTTGGGGGACAGCTGGATAGAGTTGGAACAGTTAGAGAGAGTTGGAACAGTTAGAGAGAGTTGGAACATTTAGAGAGAGTTGGAACAGTAAGAGAGAGTTGGAACAGTTAGAGAGAGTTGGGGGACAGTTGGATAGAGTTGGAACAGTTAGAGAGAGTTGGAACAGAGAGAGAGTTGGAACAGAGAGAGAGTTGGAACAGTAAGAGAGAGTTGGAACAGTAAGAGAGAGTTGGAACAGTTAGAGAGAGTTGGGGGACAGTTGGATAGAGTTGGAACAGTTAGAGAGAGTTGGAACAGTTAGAGAGAGTTGGGGGACAGTTGGATAGAGTTGGAACAGTTAGAGAGAGTTGGAACAGTTAGAGAGAGTTGGAACAGTTAGAGAGAGTTGGAACAGTAAGAGAGAGTTGGAACAGTTAGAGAGAGTTGGGGGACAGTTGGATAGAGTTGGAACAGTTAGAGAGAGTTGGAACAGTTAGAGAGAGTTGGGGGACAGCTGGATTGAGTTGGAACAGTTAGAGAGAGTTGGAACAGTTAGAGAGAGTTGGAACAGTAAGAGAGAGTTTGAACAATTAGAGAGAGTTGGAACAGTAAGAGAGAGTTGGAACAGTAAGAGAGAGTTGGAACAGTTAGAGAGAGTTGGGGGACAGTTGGATAGAGTTGGAACAGTTAGAGAGAGTTGGAACAGTTAGAGAGAGTTGGGGGACAGTTGGATAGAGTTGGAACAGTTGGATAGAGTTGGAACAGTTAGAGAGAGTTGGAACAGTTAGAGAGAGTTGGAACAGTTAGAGAGAGTTGGGGGACAGTGGGGCCAGGGATAATGTAGTGAGTTAGGGGACAGTGGGGCCAGGGATAATGTAGTGAGTTGGGGGACAGTGGGGCCAGGGATAATGTAGTGAGTTGGGGGACAGTGGGGCCAGGGATAATGTAGTGAGTTGGGGGACAGTGGGGCCAGGGATAATGTAGTGAGTTGGGGGACAGTGGGGCCAGGGATAATGTAGTGATTTGGGGGACAGTGGGGCCAGGGATAATGTAGTGAGTTGGGGGACAGTGGGGCCAGGGATAATGTAGTGAGTTGGGGGACAGTGGGGCCAGGGATAATGTAGTGAGTTGGGGGACAGTGGGGCCAGGGATAATGTAGAGAGTTGGGGGACCGTGGGGCCAGGGATAATGTAGTGATTTGGCCAGCTCTGTAATGCCAGTCTGTTGAGCTGCTCTCAGTGGGAACAGCGTTCGGGTTTGGCTCAGAGAGACAAGGCTGGAACTACTGATAGACACTAACTCACCCCTTCTACTGGACCTGACCCAAACACACACGCACACACACACTCTGCTAGCCCTAAACCCAAACCATTGCAGTGAAAGAGAGAAAAGAGGAGGGACAGGGAGGAACAGTAAGAGGTGTGCAGAGATTCAAACAGACACAACGACACACATACTGATGGCTAGACAATGTTACCAGCATCACCAGGGAGGGAGAGTGGTTGAGTGATTGTGGCAGAGCCACTGTGAGACCCCCTATTGTGGTTATGAGCAGGGTCTGTCTCCCGCTCAATACAGCATATAATGCTTGATTAGAGTAGAGGAGAGATGGAGGAGAGGAGGGAGGGAGGAGAGGAGGGAGGGAGGAGAGGAGGGAGGGAGGGGAACAGTGTACAGAGAGGAGGGGAGCAAGAGAGAGTGGGAGAGAGAAGAGAGGGAGGGATCTGAGAATTTCCTAGGAAAAGCAATAAGCACGACTCTCCCTCCACAACTTCCTGTTTTACAAATGACTGGAGTTAAGGTTTGAGCTAATAAGTCCATTAGTTTGATATGAGGTCGCGATGCCCAATTAAATGGTCCCGCTGGTCTCTCTCTCCTTCCCTCCCTCTCCATTCCTCTCATTTCCACGTCTCTCCCTCTTTCTTCTCTTCTCTGTCCTCATTTTCTCTCCCAGACGCAATTATCCTTTATCGGCTTCAACGTGTGAAGTCTAATGTTACAGAAAGCAATAACTGTGACAAAGACATGATTTAACCAAACACCATTTATGTGGGAGCCCATCATCTCCATCACTGCTGCCCTCGTCTCATCCTCTCCACCCCTCCCTCTGCACCAAGCTGCTATCCAGCCAAGATAATAGCACAGACAAACACAGTGGTAAATGGCTCCAGGGTACGATACCACGGTATACGACTGGACTCACCGCAGGAAGGGATCTTACTGCGGTTGGATACAATCAACCTTGGAATGCCTCCCAAATGGCCTCTGGTCAAAAGTAGTGCACTACAGTTGAAGTCGGAAGTTTACATACACTTAGGTTGAGGTCATTAAAACTCGTTTTTCAACCACTCCACAAATTTCTTGTTAACAAACTATAGTTTTGTCAAGTCAGACTTCTACTGTGTGCATGACACAATATATTTTTCCAACAATTGTTTACAGACAGATTATTTCACTTATAATTCACTGTATCACAATTCCAGTGGGTCAGAAGTTTACATACACTAAGTTGACTGTGCCTTTAAACAGCTTGGAAAATTCAAGAAAATTATGTCATGGCTTAACAATCTTCTGATAGGCTAATTGACCTAATTTGAGTCAATTGGAGGTGTACCTGTGGATGTATTTCAAGGCCTACCTTCAAACAAAGTGCCTCTTAGCTTGACATCATGGGAAAATCAAAAGAAATCAGCCAAGACCTCAGATAAAAAATTATAGACCTCCACAAGTCTGGTTCATCCTTGGGAGCAATTTCCAAACGCCTGAAGGTACCACGTTCATCTGTACAAACAATAGTACGCAAGTATAAACACCATGGGACCACACAGCCGTCATACCGCTCAGGAAGGAGACGCATTCTGTCTCCTAGAGATGAATGTACTTTGGTGCGAAAAGTGCAAATCAATCCCAGAACAACAGCAAAGGACATTGTGAAGATGCTGGACGAAACAGGTACAAAAGTATCTATATCCACAGTAAAACGAGTCCTATATCGACATAACCTGAAAGGCTGCTCAGCAAGGAAGAAGCCACTGCTCCAAAACCGGCATAAAAAAAGCCAGACTACGGTTTGCAACTGCACATGGGGACAAAGATCGTACTTTTTGGAGAAATGTCCTCTGGTCTGATGAAACAAAAATATAACTGTTTGGCCATAATGACCCCCGTTATGTTTGGAGGAAAAAGGGGGAGGCTTAGAAGCCGAAGAACACCATCCCAACCGTGAAGCACGGGGGTGGCAGCATCATGTTGTGGGGGTGCTTTGCTGCAGGAGGGACTGGTGCACTTCACAAAATAGATGGCATCATGAGGAAAGAAAATTAAGTGGATATATTGAAGCAACATCTCAAGACATCAGTCAGGAAGTTAAAGCTTGATCGCAAATGAGTCTTCCAAATGGACAATGACCCCAAGCATACTTCTAAAGTTGTGGCAAAATGGCTGAAGGACAACAAAGTCAAGGTATTGGAGTGACCATCACAAAGCCCTGACCTCAATCCCATAGAAAAGTTGTGGGCAGAACTGAAAAAGCATGCGTGAGCAAGGAGGCCTACAAACCTGACTCAGTTACACCAGCTCTGACAAGAGGAATGGGCCAAAATTCACCCAACTTATTGTAGGAAGCATGTGGAAGGCTACCCGAAATGTTTGACCCAAGTTCAACAATTCAAAGGCAATGCTACCAAATACTAATTGAGTGTATGTAAACTTCTGACCCACGGGGAAAGTGATGAAAGAAATAAAAGCTGAAATAAATCACTCTACTATTATTCTGACATTTCACATTCTTAAAATAAAGTGGTGATCCTAATTTAGCTAAAACAGGGAATTTTTACAAGGATTAAATGTCAGGAATTGTGAAAAACTGAGTTTAAATAAGGTGAATGCACCGATTTGTAAGTCGCTCTTGATAAGAGCGTCTGCTAAATGACTTAAATGTAAATGTAAATGTAAATGCATTTTGCAAGGTGTATGTAAACTTCCGACTTCAACTGTATATACACTCTTCGAAAAAAGGTGCTATCTAGAACCTAAAAGGGTTCAACGGCTGTCCCAATGGGAGAAGCCTTAAAAGAACCCTTTTTGGTTCCAGGTACATGTAGAACTCTTTCGGTTCCAGGTAGAACCATTTTGGGTTCCATCTAGAACCCTTTCCATAGAGAGTTCTACATTAAACCCAAAAGGGTTCTACCTGGAACCAAAAAGGGTTATCCTATGGGGATAGCTGAATAACCCTTTTGGAACCCTTTTTTTCTAAGAGTGTAGGAAATAGGGTGCCATTTTGGATGCAGCCACAGTGAAGCTGAACTCAGCTACTAATCTCTTCGGATCCTCCTCATCACATCAAGGTGTTTCACCCTCTCTACAGCGGACCTTTACAGCTGCCACGTTGAACTAGTCTATTATCTCTACTGTGTCTCCTATCTTTTACACTGACTGTTTTGAAGTGGCTTGTTAACATACATGTACAGCACTACAGCAAGCCCAGAGGGACATACCGCACTGCATCAAGTGTCGGGCATCGCACGCCATTGTGTTTCCACTGTGAGAGAGCGCTATCTCCAAATAATATTTCAGAAGCACGTATTCACTCGCTTCCTCTCTGTACCTTATCAGAGTATCGTAGTGAATTTCAAAATGGAGTTATAAAAGTGTAAGGATGAATCAATTACTTACCTCAACTTCCTTCAATGATTGCAGAAAGAAAGGAGAGAGGGAGAGAAAGAGAAAGGTCATTTATAATGGAAAAATAATGTACATCACATTTTGAACAAAGATCCCGGGCTATCCGTTCAGAATACAAAGAGATTACATACATAGACATTCATTAAAGGGAATCTGTGGGTGTATTAATGTGATTGCACTGCTGTCACACACACACACACACACACACACACACACACACACACACACACACACACACACACACACACACACACACACACACACACAGTCCCCCAGCGGTGTTAAGAGTGAGACAGCCTTATTCGTTGTGACATGTAATTCCAACACATAGAGGGAAAACATCAACTGAGAGGGGGGGCAGAGGGGGGAGAGAAAGAGATAAGGGAGAGAGAGAGAGTGAGAGGGAGAAAGAGAGAGGGAGGGAGGGAGAGAGAGGGAGACAGAGAGGAAGAGAGAAAGAGGGGAGAGAGAGAGGGAAAGAGAGAAAGGGGGAGAGAGAGAGAGGGAGAGAGAGGGAGAGAGAGGAGAGAGAGGGGGCAGAGAGAGAGAGGGGGACAGAGAGAGAGGCAAAGAGAGAGAGAGAGAGAGAGAGAGAGAGAGAGAAATATAGCTTCAGTCTTCCAGTCTTCTGCCTGACTCTGTGCCAGTGTGTCTGTGTGTGTGTGTGTGTGTGTGTGTGTGTGTGTGTGTGTGTGTGTGTGTGTGTGTGTGTGTGTGTGTGTGTGTGTGTGTGTGTGCGTCATCACCTACTTGTGTGTCTGTGGCGTGTCTGTGTTGTGTCTGTGGGCATGGGGGTGTGTATAAATGTCGAAACAGGTATTGTTTATGGTCTGGTAGTGTGCTCTAAGTCTAATGCTTTGTGGCTAGACAGCATCCTGCGCTCTATAAGCATAACAGGAGTGGAGAGGGTTATGCACTCTACAGACAGCACAGAGAGAGGACACAACCCTCTCCAAGTCTCCATTGCATCCCTCCCTCTCTCTTTCATTGAGTTGTGTGGCGCTCAACTGTTCTGTGCCACTAAAAAACTAACTTTACTTAATTAAGCTCTAGGGATGTAACAAGTCACTGATACGCTTTGGTCCCCCAAATATGGTCCCCCAGATATGACAGCATCGGTCCGCAGAACCCAAACAATCCAAATGTAGCATGCATCTGTCAGAAGTTTGATTCAAACGTTAGGATTCGTCTATTTCCATTTTTTGTTGTTGCTCATTTTACATTCTTTTTCCTTCTGAAAATATATATATATATATGACAACTGATGTGTCCTCTCCTTCAGTGTGGAACTGCATGTGTTGACAGTCAGTTATCATGCTGAACGTGATGTTAGCCTTTATCATATTAGCCTTTATCATATTAGCCTTTATCATATTAGCCTTTATCATATTAGCCTTTATTATTTGACAACCTGTGTAATTTGCTACGTTATTGTTATCTATGCGCTGTTGAAAATGGTGTTTTACAGGAATAAAAGTAAGCTACCGGAGACAACTCTCACCTGGTTATAGCCTACCTGCAGAACAGCGTTTACAATACAACTCTCACCTGGTTATAGCCTACCTGCAGAACAGCGTTTACAATACAACTCTCACCTGGTTATAGCCTACCTGCAGAACAGCGTTTACAATACAACTCTCACCTGGTTATAGTCTACCTGCAGAACAGCGTTTACAATACAACTCTCACCTGGTTATAGCCTACCTGCAGAACAGCGTTTACAATACAACTCTCACCTGGTTATAGCCTACCTGCAGAACAGCGTTTACAATACAACTCTCACCTGGTTATAGCCTACCTGCAGAACAGCGTTTACAATACAACTCTCACCTGGTTATAGCCTACCTGCAGAACAGCGTTTACAATACAACTCTCACCTGGTCATAGCCTACATTTACGTTTACATTTACGTCATTTAGCAGACGCTCTTATCCAGAGCGACTTACAAATTGGTGCATTCACCTTATGATATCCAGTGGAACAACCACTTTACAATAGTACATCTATATCTTTTTTTGTTGTTGGGGGAGGGGGTTAGAAGGATAACTTTATCCTATCCCAGGTAATCCTTAAAGAGGTGGGGTTTCAGGTGTCTACGGAATGTGGTGATTGACTCCGCTGTCCTGGTGTCGTGAGGGAGCTTGTTCCACCATTGGGGTGCCAGAGCAGCGAACAGTTTTGACTGGGCTGAGCGGGAACTGTGCTTCCGCAGAGGTAGGGGGGCCAGCAGGCCAGAGGTGGATGAACGCAGTGCCCTTGTCAACAAAAAGTTGACTCTGCCTTTAAACAGCTTGAAAAATTCCAGAAAATTATGTCATGGCTTTAGAAGCTTCTGATAGGCTAATTGACATCATTTGTACCTGTGGATGTATTGCAAGGCCTACCTTCAAACTCAGTGCCTCTTTGCTTGACATCATGGGAAAATCTAAAGAAATTAGCCAAGACCTCAGAAAATAATTGTAGACCTCCACAAGTCTGGTTCATCCTTGGGAGCAATTTCTAAATGCCTGAAGGTACCACGTTCATCTGTACAAACAATAGTACGCAAGTATAAACACTATGGGACCACGCAGCCGTCATACCGCTCAGGAAGGAGACGCGTTCTGTCTCCTAGAGATTAACGTACTTTGTTGCGAAAAGTGCAAATCAATCCCAGAACAACAGCAAAGGACCTTGTGAAGATGCTGGAGGAAACAATACAACTCTCACCTGGTTATAGCCTACCTGCAGAACAGCGTTTACAATACAACTCTCAACTAGTTATAGCCTACCTGCAGAACAGCGTTTACAATACAACTCTCACCTGGTTATAGCCTACCTGCAGAACAGCGTTTACAATACAACGCTCACCTGGTTATAGCCTACCTGCAGAACAGCGTTTACAATACAACTCTCACCTGGTTATAGCCTACCTGCAGAACAGCGTTTACAATAGATTTTATTTTGATTGTTCAGGTTCACCATCAGCAATAGTTTTGGTTGTGCTTTAAACAATCAGTGTATATAGTCATTTTTAGATATAAAGGGTAAAGTTTCATTTCACAACAAGGACAGGAATCACTTTGCTAGGTGCACTAATGTGACAGTGGTAGTGGGGTGGTAGATGTCTAGTCTCCCTTATGGCTCTAATCTGACAGTGGTAGTGGGGTGGTAGATGTCTAGTCTCCCTTATGGCTCTAATGTGACAGTGGTAGTGGGTGGGTAGATGTCTAGTCTCATTTATGGCTCTAATCTGACAGTGGTAGTGGGTTGGTAGATGTCTCCCTTATGGCTCTAATCTGACAGTGGTAGTGGGTGGGTAGATGTCTAGTCTCATTTATGGCTCTAATCTGACAGTGGTAGTGGGTTGGTAGATGTCTCCCTTATGGCTCTAATCTGACAGTGGTAGTGGGGTGGTAGATGTCTAGTCTCATTTATGGCTCTAATCTGACAGTGGTAGTGGGGTGGTAGATGCCTAGTATCCCTTATGGCTCTAATCTGACAGTGGTAGTGGGGTGGTAGATGTCTAGTCTCCCTTATGGCTCTAATCTGACAGTGGTAGTGGGTGGGTATATGTCAAGTCTACCTTATGGCTCTAATCTGACAGTGGTAGTGGGTGGGTATATGTCAAGTCTACCTTCTGGCTCTAATCTGACAGTGGTGGTGGGGTGGTAGATTCCTAGTCTCCCTAATGTCTCTAATCTGATAGTAGTAGTGGAGTGGTAGATTCCTAGTCTCCCTTATGGCTCTAATCTGATAGTAGTAGTGGAGTGGTAGATGCCTAGTCTCCCTTATGGCTCTAATCTGATAGTAGTAGTGGAGTGGTAGATTCCTAGTCTCCCTTATGGCTCTAATCTGATAGTAGTAGTGGAGTGGTAGATGCCTAGTCTCCCTTATGGCTCTAATCTGATAGTAGTAGTGGAGTGGTAGATTCCTAGTCTCCCTTATGGCTCTAATCTGATAGTAGTAGTGGAGTGGTAGATTCCTAGTCTCCCTTATGGCTCTAATCTGATAGTAGTAGTGGAGTGGTAGATTCCTAGTCTCCCTTATGGCTCTAATCTGATAGTAGTAGTGGGGTGGTAGATTCCTATTCTCCTTTATGGCTCTAATCTGGTAGTGGTGGTGGATGTCTAGTCTCCTTTATGGCTCTGATCAGGTGCCTAAATAGTACTCACACCATAGACATACATAATTTACACACACACACAAAACAAACACACACACACGTCAGCTCTGACAGATGCAGCTCAGAGAGGCCCAGCTCAGAGAGGCCCAGCTCAGAGAGGCCCAGCTCATGAGCTCCACCAACAGCAGATTTGATTTAGAATAGAAATGAATGTGTTTATGCAACAAATGTTAGTGCATCAAATCGTATCACATCGATTCGTTCTCTTATCAAACTGAATCCTGTATCGTATCGGAGCCAATGTACTGTATCTAGATATGTATTGAATCGTCTTGAAAGGGAAAGATGAACATCCATATTAAGCTAACAATAAGGTACAATGTGTGTGTGTGAGTGTGTGTGTGTGTGTATGTGTGTGTACATGCATCTCACTGACACCTACAGTACCACCCTGCCAGCAGTCCAACCCCCAATGTATCAGCGGTGTGTTATTTAAGGTTATTATTTAAGGTTATGAATGAAGGAGATAATGATAGGTGAGAAACAGAGGGGAATATGAATATGTATTTTGTGGTCACCTTCCCTCGCCTACAGGAATAATGATTACATGGTTCTAAATACTGAAGAACAATCTACAGTCAACCAGGTACAGACAATTTATCCAAACCATCTCATCCCTTGTCTCATTCAAACCCCTCAAAGAGATGAATATCGAATTATCATTCTATGCCGCCCCCTCTCTCTATATATATATATCTTCTATCGTTTTCTCTCTCTGTCTTTCAAGTGTTAAGAAGGAATACAGCCGAAGTTGCAGGGAGGGATTATCTCAGATGATAGGAGAAATTCATATGTGCAAGATAAGCTATGATCCATTTCAGATCCCTAGCCAACCCTTCCCGATATGCACTAGTGAATGCCTAGGGACTAGAGGACAGTGAGAGAGGGGGTAGGAACTAGTGGCTAGTGAGAGAGGGGTTAGGAACTAGTGGCTAGTGAGAGAGGGTGTAGGAACTAGTGGCTAGTGAGAGAGGGGTAGGAACTAGTGGCTAGTGAGAGAGGGGTTAGGAACTAGTGGCTAGTGAGAGAGGGTGTAGGAACTAGTGGCTAGTGAGAGAGGGGTAGGAACTAGAGGCTAGTGAGAGAGGGGTAGGAACTAGTGGCTAGTGAGAGAGGGGGTAGGAACTAGTGGCTAGTGAGAGAGGGGTAGGAACTAGTGGCTAGTGAGAGAGGGGGGTAGGAACTAGTGGCTAGTGAGAGAGGGTTAGGAACTAGAGGCTAGTGAGAGAGGGGTAGGAACTAGTGGCTAGTGAGAGAGGGGTAGGAACTAGAGGCTAGTGAGAGAGGGGGTAGGAACTAGTGGCTAGTGAGAGAGGGGTAGTAACTAGTGGCTAGTGAGAGAGGGGTAGGAACTAGTGGCTAGTGAGAGAGGGGGTAGGAACTAGTGGCTAGTGAGAGAGGGGTAGGAACTAGTGGCTAGTGAGAGAGGGGGTAGGAACTAGTGGCTAGTGAGAGAGGGTTAGGAACTAGAGGCTAGTGAGAGAGGGGTAGGAACTAGTGGCTAGTGAGAGAGGGGTAGGAACTAGAGGCTAGTGAGAGAGGGGGGTAGGAACTAGTGGATAGTGAGAGAGGGGTAGGAACTAGAGGCTAGTGAGAGAGGGGGTAGGAACTAGTGACTAGTGAGAGAGGGTGTAGGAACTAGAGGCTAGTGAGAGAGGGGGTAGGAACTAGTGGCTAGTGAGAGAGGGGTAGGAACTAGAGGCTAGTGAGAGAGGGGGGTAGGAACGAGTGGCTAGTGAGAGAGGGGGTTAGGAACTAGAGGCTAGTGAGAGAGGGGTAGGAACTAGTGGCTAGTGAGAGAGGGGTAGGAACTAGAGGCTAGTGAGAGAGGGGGTAGGAACTAGTGGCTAGTGAGAGAGGGGGTAGGAACTAGAGGCTAGTGAGAATGGGGTAGGAACTAGTGGCTAGTGAGAGAGGGGTAGGAACTAGAGGCTAGTGAGAGAGGGGGTAGGAACTAGTGGCTAGTGAGAGAGGGGGTTAGGAACTAGAGGCTAGTGAGAGAGGGGTAGGAACTAGTGGCTAGTGAGAGAGGGGTAGGAACTAGAGGCTAGTGAGAGAGGGGGTAGGAACTAGTGGCTAGTGAGAGAGGGGGTTAGGAACTAGTGGCTAGTGAGAGAGGGGTAGGAACTAGAGGCTAGTGAGAGAGGGGGTAGGAACTAGTGGCTAGTGAGAGAGGGGGTTAGGAACTAGAGGCTAGTGAGAGAGGGGGTAGGAACTAGTGGCTAGTGAGAGAGGGGGTTAGGAACAAGAGGCTAGTGAGAGAGGGGGTAGGAACTAGTGGCTAGTGAGAGAGGGGTAGGAACTAGTGACTAGTGAGAGAGGGGTAGGAACTAGAGACTAGGAACTAGTGGCTAGTGAGAGAGGGGTAGGAACTAGAGGCTAGTGAGAGAGGGGGTAGTTAACTAGTGGCTAGTGAGAGAGGGGGTAGGAACTAGTGGCTAGTGAGAGAGGGGTAGTAACAAGTGGCTAGTGAGAGAGGGGGTAGTTAACTAGTGGCTAGTGAGAGAGGGGGTAGGAACTAGTGGCTAGTGAGAGAGGGCTAGGAACTAGTGGCTAGTGAGAGAGGGGGTAGGAACTAGTGGCTAGTGAGAGAGGGGGTAGGAACTAGTGGCTAGTGAGAGAGGGGTAGTAACTAGTGGCTAGTGAGAGAGGGGGTAGTTAACTAGTGGCTAGTGAGAGAGGGGGTAGGAACTAGTGGCTAGTGAGAGAGGGGTAGGAACTAGTGGCTAGTGAGAGAGGGGGGTAGGAACTAGTGGCTAGTGAGAGAGGGGGTAGGAACTAGAGGCTAGTGAGAGAGGGGGTTAGGAACTAGAGGCTAGTGAGAGAGGGGGTTAGGAACTAGTGGCTAGTGAGAGAGGGGTAGGAACTAGTGGCTAGTGAGAGAGGGGTAGGAACTAGTGGCTAGTGAGAGAGGGGGGTAGGAACTAGAGGCTAGTGAGAGAGGGGTTAGGAACTAGTGGCTAGTGAGAGAGGGGTTAGGAACTAGTGGCTAGTGAGAGAGGGGGGTAGGAATTAGAGGCTAGTGAGAGAGGGGGTAGGAACTAGTGGCTAGTGAGAGAGGGGTAGGAACTAGAGACTAGGAACTAGTGGCTAGTGAGAGAGGGGTAGGAACTAGAGGCTAGTGAGAGAGGGGGTAGTAACTAGTGGCTAGTGAGAGAGGGGGTAGGAACTAGTGGCTAGTGAGAGAGGGGTAGGAACTAGTGGCTAGTGAGAGAGGGGGTAGGAACTAGTGGCTAGTCAGAGAGGGGGTAGGAACTAGTGGCTAGTGAGAGAGGGGTTAGGAACTAGAGGCTAGTGAGAGAGGGGGTAGGAACTAGAGGCTAGTGAGAGAGTGGGTAGGAACTAGTGGCTAGTGAGAGAGGGGGTAGGAACTAGTGGCTAGTGAGAGAGGGGGTAGGAACTAGAGGCTAGTGAGAGAGGGTGTAGGAACTAGTGGCTAGTGAGAGAGGGGTAGGAACTAGAGACTAGGAACTAGTGGCTAGTGAGAGAGGGGTAGGAACTAGTAGCTAGTGAGAGAGGGGTTAGGAACTAGAGGCTAGTGAGAGAGGGGTAGGAACTAGTAGCTAGTGAGAGAGTGGGTAGTAACTAGTGGCTAGTGAGAGAGGGGGTAGGAACTAGTGGCTAGTGAGAGAGGGGTAGGAACTAGTGGCTAGTGAGAGAGGGGGTAGGAACTAGTGGCTAGTGAGAGAGGGGGTAGGAACTAGAAGCTAGTGAGAGAGGGGTTAGGAACTAGAGGCTAGTGAGAGAGGGGGTAGGAACTAGAGGCTAGTGAGAGAGTGGGTAGGAACTAGTGGCTAGTGAGAGAGGGGGTAGGAACTAGTGGCTAGTGAGAGAGGGGGTAGGAACTAGAGGCTAGTGAGAGAGGGGGGTAGGAACTAGAGGCTAGTGAGAGAGGGGTAGGAACTAGAGGCTAGTGAGAGAGGGGGTAGGAACTAGTGGCTAGTGAGAGAGGGGTAGGTACTAGTGGCTAGTGAGAGAGGGGTAGGAACTAGTGGCTAGTGAGAGAGGGGTAGGAACTAGAGGCTAGTGAGAGAGGGGGTAGGAACTAGAGACTAGTGAGAGAGGGGGTAGGAACTAGTGGCTAGTGAGAGAGGGGTAGGTACTAGTGGCTAGTGAGAGAGGGGTAGGAACTAGTGGCTAGTGAGAGAGGGGTAGGAACTAGAGGCTAGTGAGAGAGGGGTAGGAACTAGATGCTAGTGAGAGAGGGGGTAGGATTTTGAGGCTAGTGAGAGAGGGGGTAGGAACTAGTGGCTAGTGAGAGAGGGGTAGGAACTAGTGGCTAGTGAGAGAGGGGTAGGAACTAGTGGCTAGTGAGAGAGGGGTAGTAACTAGTGGCTAGTGAGAGAGGGTTAGTAACTAGTGGCTAGTGAGAGAGTGGGTAGGAACTAGTGGCTAGTGAGAGAAGGGGTAGGAACTAGTGGCTAGTGAGAGAGGGGTTAGGAACTAGAGACTAGTGAGAGAGGGGTAGGAACTAGAGACTAGTGAGAGAGGGTTAGTAACTAGTGGCTAGTGAGAGAGTGGGTAGGAACTAGTGGCTAGTGAGAGAAGGGGTAGGAACTAGTGGCTAGTGAGAGAGGGGGTAGGAACTAGTGACTAGTGAGAGAGGGGTAGGAACTAGAGACTAGGAACTAGAGGCTAGTGAGAGAGGGGGTAGGAACTAGAGACTAGTGAGAGAGGGGTTAGGAACTAGTGGCTAGTGAGAGAGGGGGTAGGAACTAGAGGCTAGTGAGAGAGGGGTAGGAACTAGTGGCTAGTGAGAGAGGGGTAGGAACTAGTGGCTAGTGAGAGAGGGGGTAGGAACTAGTGGCTAGTGAGAGAGGGGGTAGGAACTAGAGACTAGTGAGAGAGGGGGTAGGAACTAGTGGCTAGTGAGAGAGGGGTAGGAACTAGTGGCTAGTGAGAGAGGGGTAGGAACTAGAGGCTAGTGAGAGAGGGGGTAGGAACTAGAGGCTAGTGAGAGAGGGGGTAGGAACTAGAGGCTAGTGAGAGAGGGGTTAGGAACTAGTGGCTAGTGAGAGAGGGGGTAGGAACTAGTGGCTAGTGAGAGAGGGGTTAGGAACTAGTGGCTAGTGAGAGAGGGGGTAGGAACTAGAGGCTAGTGAGAGAGGGTGTAGGAACTAGTGGCTAGTGAGAGAGGTGTTAGGAACTCAAGGCCAGTGAGAGAGGGGGTAGGAACTAGTGGCTAGTGAGAGAGGGGTAGGAACTAGTGGCTAGTGAGAGAGGGGGTAGGAACTAGTGGCTAGTGAGAGAGGGGTAGGAACTAGTGGCTAGTGAGAGAGGGGGGTAGGAACTAGTGGCTAGTGAGAGAGGGGGTAGGAACTAGAGGCTAGTGAGAGAGGGGGTAGGAACTAGTGGCTAGTGAGAGAGGGGTAGGAACTAGTGGCTAGTGAGAGAGGGGTAGGAACTAGAGGCTAGTGAGAGAGGGGGTAGGAACTAGAGGCTAGTGAGAGAGGGGTTAGGAACTAGTGGCTAGTGAGAGAGGGGGTAGGAACTAGTGGCTAGTGAGAGAGGGGTTAGGAACTAGTGGCTAGTGAGAGAGGGGGTAGGAACTAGAGGCTAGTGAGAGAGGGTGTAGGAACTAGTGGCTAGTGAGAGAGGTGTTAGGAACTCAAGGCCAGTGAGAGAGGGGGTAGGAACTAGTGGCGAGTGAGAGAGGGGTAGGAACTAGTGGCTAGTGAGAGAGGGGGTAGGAACCAGTGGCAGTGAGAGAGGGGTAGGAACTAGTGGCTAGTGAGAGAGGGGGTTAGGAACTAGTAGCTAGTGAGAGAGGGGGTAGTAACTAGTAGCTAGTGAGAGAGGGGTAGGAACTAGTGGCTAGTGAGAGAGGGGTTAGGAACTAGTGGCTAGTGAGAGAGGGGGTAGGAACTAGTGGCTAGTGAGAGAGGGGTAGGAAGTAGAGGCTAGTGACAGAGGGGGTAGGAACTAGTGGCTAGTGAGAGAGGGGGTAGGAACTAGAGGCTAGTGAGAGAGGGGGTAGGAACTAGTGGCTAGTGAGAGAGGGGTAGGAACTAGAGGCTAGTGAGAGAGGGGGTAGGAACTAGTGGCTAGTGAGAGAGGGGGTAGGAACTAGAGGCTAGTGAGAGAGGGGTAGGAACTAGTGGCTAGTGAGAGAGGGGTAGGAACTAGAGGCTAGTGAGAGAGGGGTAGGAACTAGTGGCTAGTGAGAGAGGGGTAGGAACTAGAGGCTAGTGAGAGAGGGTAGGAACTAGTGGCTAGTGAGAGAGGGGTAGGAACTAGAGGCTAGTGAGAGAGGGTGTAGGAACTAGTGGCTAGTGAGAGAGGGTGTAGGAACTAGAGCCTAGTGAGAGAGGGGTAGGAACTAGTGGCTAGTGAGAGAGGGGGTAGGAACTAGTGACTAGTGAGAGAGGGGTTAGGAACCAGTGGCTAGTGAGAGAAGGTGTAGGAACTAGTGGCTAGTGAGAGAGGGTGTAGGAACTAGTGGCTAGTGAGAGAGGGGTAGGAACTAGAGGCTAGTGAGAGAGGGGTAGGAACTAGAGGCTAGTGAGAGAGGGGTTAGGAACTAGTGGCTAGTGAGAGAGGGGTTAGGAACTAGTGGCTAGTGAGAGAGGGGGTAGGAACTAGAGACTAGTGAGAGAGGGTAGGACCTAGTAGCTAGTGAGAGAGGGGTAGGAACTAGTGGCTAGTGAGAGAGGGGTTAGGAACTAGTGGCTAGTGAGAGAGGGGTAGGAACTAGTGGCTAGTGAGAGAAGGTTAGGAACTAGAGGCTAGTGAGAGAGGGGTAGGAACTAGTAGCTAGTGAGAGAGGGGTAGGAACTAGTGGCTAGTGAGAGAGGGGTAGGAACTAGTGGCTAGTGAGAGAGTGGGTAGGAACTAGTGGCTAGTGAGAGAGGGTGTAGGAACTAGTGGCTAGTGAGAGAGGGGTAGGAACTAGAGGCTAGTGAGAGAGGGGTAGGAACTAGAGGCTAGTGAGAGAGGGGGTAGGAATTTGAGGCTAGTGAGAGAGGGGGTAGGAACTAGTGGCTATTGAGAGAGGGGGTAGGAACTAGTGGCTAGTGAGAGAGGGGTAGGAACTAGTGGCTAGTGAGAGAGGGTTAGTAACTAGTGGCTAGTGAGAGAGGGTTAGTAACTAGTGGCTAGTGAGAGAGTGGGTAGGAACTAGTGGCTAGTGAGAGAAGGGGTAGGAACTAGTGGCTAGTGAGAGAGGGGTTAGGAACTAGAGACTAGTGAGAGAGGGGTAGGAACTAGAGACTAGTGAGAGAGGGTTAGTAACTAGTGGCTAGTGAGAGAGGGTTAGTAACTAGTGGCTAGTGAGAGAAGGGGTAGTTACTAGTGGCTAGTGAGAGAGGGGGTAGAAACTAGTGACTAGTGAGAGAGGGGTAGGAACTAGAGACTAGGAACTAGAGGCTAGTGAGAGAGGGGGTAGGAACTAGAGACTAGTGAGAGAGGGGTAGGAACTAGTGGCTAGTGAAAGAGGGGGTAGGAACTAGAGGTAGTGAGAGAGGGTAGGAACTAGTGGCTAGTGAGAGAGGGTAGGAACTAGTGGCTAGTGAGAGAGGGGGTAGGAACTAGTGGCTAGTGAGAGAGGGGGTAGGAACTAGTGCTAGTGAGAGAGGGGGTAGGAACTAGTGGCTAGTGAGAGAGGGGTAGGAACTATGGCTAGTGAGAGAGGGTAGGAACTAGAGGCTAGTGAAGAGAGGGGTAGGAACTAGAGGCTAGTGAGAGAGGGGGTAGGAACTAGAGGCTAGTGAGAGAGGGGTTAGGAACTAGTGGCTAGTGAGAGAGGGGTAGGAAGTGGCTAGTGAGAGAGGGTTAGAACTAGTGGCTAGTGAGAGAGGGGG